>NC_056725.1:1072254912-1072262412 GCF_019279795.1 Protopterus annectens
ATGTCAACTGGAGCACCTCACTCGCCTTCTGCATGAGGCAACCAGATGATTGGATGTTGCATGTAACTCTCACTCTGAGGATCACCCCTGTGGTTTCTGTTGATAGATGGCCTGCTGGCACATGGCAGGTGGTATGATACCACTGTACACACATCCCCTACACTTCCCATCTCTCCTTGGGCAATAGCCTGGTACAGACCTACGAACACCTGCACTGATGGACCCCTGTACTGACAAATGTGTACATGTACATTACTGAGAATAACAGTGTCTGTGTGTTTGTAGCCCTTCACACCCACCACACCCCCATTGCCATACTTAGATGTGGCTGCTGCTGTACCGGACATTAGATGTATCTTGTTACACTCTTCTTCCTAAGGGCTACCTGGGGCTTGCAGTACCAGCACAACACTGTTGTACACATGGGTTGATAGGCATGGGATACCCTCTGAGTTCTGGCAAGTGTGTTTATGTGTGCATGTGTATATATTTGTAGGATACAGCATTCTGAGGCCGCATTCTCCTAATACAATATGCCTTGCCACACAGTATTAGGGATAGTGATGTTGTTGACTGTAGGAGAGCCATGATAATGCATCACCCTACTATCCCTGTGGCATGTGCATTAGATGCATATCCCTGTAGTAGCACTCTTGGGATAGACAAGGGATTGTACTGCAGTCCTGGTCAATGTGTGATGGTGGTTATGTCAGAGTGTTATCATGGATTTCAGTGCATACAATATTCGCTGTGGGGTGTGGGTGCTGGGTATGCTGTCTTAACACCATGGTACCCCCAGTATATGTCCCATGTTCCACTGTATGGGGACCACTGTCACCATCAACCATAGAGGTAACTGATAACACTCTCCAGCCCAGTTATGCATGTGCTGTGTGCAACTTATCTGTAACAGAATGGACACACTGACAAGGTAGTTAGCACTGATAAGCCCAGGTCTCTCAGATGTGTGTATGACTATGTGTTTGTCAGTGTGTATATGATAGTATGTCACACTATGTTTTGTCCATAAACAACCAGTACATCCCCATTACCATACTGTACAGGCCTGGGGATGTTCTTTACGTAACAAGTAACCTGGAACACACCTCATTCTAAAAGCTGTGTGGTGTGTGCAATTAAGACCAAACACATCAATAGCACTACATACCTAGGTAGGGGTTCTAGTCCCAGTGTTTCCAAGTAAGAGTGTTTGTGTATATGAAGGAATCTACTTCCATTTGCAGAATATACATATCCCAGGAGGTCATCTGTCTGAGAACTGTCTGGCATATGCTAACATTTCACAGGTATCATCCTGTGGAAATACATTCCATCACAACTAGTGGTAGATGTGTAAATGCACTCTTCCCCATTGTATAGGTGTACAGTGATACTGGGGTTGGTATATATAGCTGGGTGTGGCTCTTGTGGACACAGCCACCATCATTGCAGTTACTTATAGGTTCATAGGTTCATAGGTTGGTACTAGGCTATCAGCCCTAGGGCCTATACAAGCCTAGCCATAACAATTCCCTGGCTATTTCTTCCCACATTATTTACTTTCCTGGACCCCTGTCTAGCAGGGCGACTGACGTGATCCCTGGGGTGAATTTCCTTTCTCCCATCCAATTGTCAAGGTTCCTCTTGAAGAGGTCCAAAGAGGCACTCTGCTTGACATGTATGGGCAATCTATTCCAGAGTCTGGGGAGTCTCTGGGTCAGGAACCTATCCCTCCAGCATGTTTTGTTTATTGTGATGACAAGGTTTAGATCCCTGGAGCATGTAGCTCTAAGGGATTGGGATTTCTTTAAGTGTAGCATGTCCAACAGCTCTGGGTTTGACATGGCCTTGTATGTTAAGCAGAGATCGCCTCTGAGTAGACGATATGCGACAGAGTATAGCTGGGGTTTTTTAAGGTGGTCAGCGTAGGGCATCTGCTTTAGGCCTGTGATTCTTTTAGTGAGGTATTTCTGAGGCCTTTCCAGTTGTTGCAGATGTCTTGAGAGGTACATACCAAATGGGGCATTGTATTCTATAATGGGTCTAATGAGGGATGAGTACAGTGGGACAATGACCTGCTTCTTTCTGGATGAAAAGCCCTTCATGATGAGGTGTGACACATAGAAGGATTTCCTGACTGTTGTGGCGATGTGGTTATCGAAGGTGAGACCACTGTCCACCTGTGTCCCTAAGTCTCTTATCACACTTTCTGTGTTTAGTGTACTGCCACCTATATGGTAATTCATGGATACATGTTTTTCCCAAAGGGGATAACAATACATTTCTTGGCATTGAGCTTGAGCCCATGGCTCTGGCACCAAGCATCTGTTTCTGTAAGGCCCTTTTGTAGAGTATCCACATCATTTGGGGATTCAATAATGGCTCCCAGTTTGCAGTCATCTGCAAACTTTGTTAGCCAGAGTCCCTTAGTGTTGACCTGTACTTCAGAGAAGTAGATGCCAAACAAGAGCGCCCCAGGACTGAACCCTGAGGTACTCCACTTGTCACTTGTCTGGAGCTGGATTTGGAGTCGGCTACTTTTACAGTGTGGGTTCTATCAGTAAGCCATTTAGCAACCCATTGGGTGACATAGGGATTAATGCCCAACTTAGTAAGTTTATCTATGATTCCAGAGTGGGGGATGGTGTCAAAGGCCTTGGCAAGGTCTAGATAGGCTGTGTGGACCACCTTACCCTTGTCCATGGCTCTGGAGACTGATTCAAAGAAGTCAGTCAGGTTCAGGAGACAAGATCGGCCCTTTACAAACCCAAACTGGGTGGGGTCCAGTGTTTGAAGGTTGCCAATGTCTTTGTTTATAAGTTCCATGATAATACGCTCCATGGCCTTGCAGATAAGGCTTGTCAGACTGATGGGACGGTAGTTTCCGGATCCAAGGTGGATCCCCCTTGTGGATTGGGATAACTGTAGCTCTGCACCACTCAGTGGGCATGAAACCTGAGGTGAGGCTATGATTAAACATGACACTTAGGTGAGGTGCCAGTTCATATTGTAGTTCATGTAGTACACAGCCCGGGATGTCATCTGGTCCCATGGATGCTGTATTCTTGGCTTTAGAGAGTGCTTTGTACCTGTGTGGCCGTTATTACTGGAATTTGGCAATCTTCCGGTATTGAGATAGGCCATTTAGGGGGTGAGAGAGGGGGTGAAGTTGGCACTGAATCGATCTGCCAGGATATTGGCAATATCCTTTGGATCAGTATATTTAATGCCATTCTGTTTTAGCTCAGAGCAGATCTGAGCATTGCCATTTAGATTCTTGACATAGTTATAGATTGCTTTGTGGTTGTCTTTGGAATCTTTGGCAATTTTATTTTCGTAACTAGCTTTGGAGGATTTTATGAGGCATCTCAGTTTCTTACTGAGGCTAGTAAGGAGTTTTTGCATCCTGGGATTTTCCTCTTTTCTGCAAAAGTTTCTTCCTTTTGTTGTAAAGTTTGTTTATGGCAGGGGACCACCAGATTGGCTTCCTTTTTAGATGAGAGCATTTTGGTTCTATTTGGGATGGCACGATTCATGCATGAGTGGATGTGCTCACAGTGCCTTAGTGTAGGATTCAGCAGTTGAACTTTCAGTTCCCGTCTGCATGGGTTTTATGAAGTTTGTCACTTCTGACTTGAGTAGCATGAAGTTGGCTTTGGAGAAGTTTTTTATGGTGGTTTCTTTACTGGGGGGGGTGGGATGTGGATGTTAAGGGTGATTAGCTTATGGTCAGACCTGACTAACGAGGGGTGACCATAGGTATGGAGCATTGATTTCCCATGTTGGTAATGACCAGGTGTAGGATATTGAAGCCGCTGGTGGGACTATGGATTAGTTGATCCAGGGCATTGGAATTTATGAATTCCAAGAACCGTTGCACAAAGGTGTTGGGACATGAGTATTTTTCCCAGTTAATGGCAGGGTAGTTAAAATCACCCAGTATTAGGGTGTTTGGTTCTATCTTAATATTTTCCAGTATGTTTAGAAAGGTGTAGTGAGAATCTTGGGGTATGGTGGGGGATCTGTAGCAAGCTACAATTTGGATTGCAGTCTTACCTAGTGTTAGTTGCACTTGGAGAATTTCAGACACATTGTGTTGGCCAACTAGCCTGGTGGTGTGAATATCCTTGGTGAATATTGACACTCCTCCACCTTTGAGTGTATCCCCCTACTGTTGAGTGTATCCCCCTGCTTAGCTGGCCATAATACTGTACAGTTCATGTTAGCAGGTTAACTAGTTGTCTGTCAGACTATCTGCAGTTCTACAGCACCTCTCATCCTCCAAAGGGTAGGGCTGTGCCACCCCCACCAGCACACATATGTTTACCAAGTTGAGGATTACAGTACTTTGAGGAAGGTGGCATATACCCTGCTAGTACCATCATCAATGACATTAAACTAGCATATGCTTATTTCCCAATGTGGTGTTGTGCCTATTCTGTCTTGGTGGAATTACATAGGCAAAAATGGGTTCCTTGCACAGTTGCATACACCCATATGTACAGTATTCTCTGTGTATTCCATCAACACCAAAGCCTCTGTGTGTGTTATACACAAACACGTGGTATGTACCACCCAGTACACTTACCATTGTCCAGTGCAGAAGGGCTGCTGACATCACCCACCATGTACTCACCTTTATACACCACCCAAGACCTTTCAGCCATGTGGCACATACAGTAACTGTTATACAGACCTGTGACATGAGTTCACCTGTACCCACAATATGGCACAGCCATGGTGTCACCCCATTGCCATAGCCCTTGTAGGATACAACAGCAGGCCATCATCCTGATGACACATGGACACCTACAACACAAACGGAATACATTATGGAGACCACAATCACTCAGTGTTAATAACAGCTATAATGCATCATGGCTGGACAGCTACACTTCCTGATATGTAAGCATTAAACTTTACTGCTGACAACATGTTACACAGCATTACATTGATACACCATAGTTCAGTCACCCTGTGCATCAGAACCATATTAGCTTGTCCCTGCATTGATGTTATGGATGGCAGGGATGTGGCACAGGTATCATCATATGCACAGGGTGTGTTGTTGGTTTTCCAGAGACCGAGGCTGAGCCATACGTTTGACACCATGTGTGTGAGTGAGGGGGGTTAATTATTAATTTGGCTGTGGTGATGTGGTGTGTGTAGGTATGGGTTGCCCTAGCTGTGTTGGTATTGTGTGTGTGTATGCATGCACACAGTTCTGTCATGTGGCTTCTCTATGCAGGGGTTTGTTGGACAGCTGCAGACTGTACCTGGCAGGGTGTGCAGTTCACTGTCGCCAGCCATGGACATGTGAACTGTGTCTGGCAGGGGTTCCACAGGCACCACCAGGTACAAGCCATGATATGGTACTCTCCCCTGATGATGACATATGTCCGCTGGATCCGGGTCCCTCTTGGGCTGGCCAGGGCCACATGCAGGTGACCTGCTGTGGTGTTGTGTGGACAGTGCCCCCCCAGCAGTGCTGGGGCTGGTACTGCCACTACAGGAGCAGCTCTGTGTTCTGGCACATCCATGTCAACCTCCAGCGGTTGGTGTTGCTGGCCTGCCTATGTCCACATGACCATTGCACCACCCCCACCATATGCTTGATCACGGACATTCCATGGTCGAGGATTCATACCATCTCACCTAACCATCTATCCATGACCTCTGAAAAGTAATGGCGGGCACCTGCAAGATCACAGATGCTGTCAGTAACAGTTGAATGAGCAGCCATCTGCAGCCTCAGAGCTTGTCTGGTATATCATTCCAAATGTGCCTGCACTTCCATGATGGCCTGAAACATGCATCTGGTGGGACCAGATGCTGCCCTTCTGCCAGTGACATAATGACCAGCAGCCCTCCAATGAGCACCCCCTATACATCTGCCTATTTGATACCCCACCGGACATCTGGCTATGGCTGCTGTGTCCAGACAAACATGCCACAGATACCACACTGTCCTGTCCCATGCCACCAACCACCAACTGTCCCTCAGCTATAGTCACTGGTGATGGGGTATGTATAGGCATTGTGACTGTGTGCGGGGATGGGACGGATAACAGTGGGATGTCAAATGATAGGCAGCTTCAGCCCCTGACAACCCCACCTGTGCCTCAACACACCTATCATCATTTTCAATGTCATACACACACATATTTATATAAATACATGTCCCCTACTGTTGAATGGAAGTGCTGCACGATATGTGTGAGAGAACATTGCATATATCAATACACACATATATATACAGCAGTAAGTGGGTGCAAAATGGACAGTTATATCTGGTGCGAACTTCATATTAGGAAGACATTGCTCTTGTTTGTGAAGGTGGGATTGGAAATTTGCGGAAGGATAGTAGGTATATTTGGTGAGGTAGGTTGGGTTGGAAGACAGACAAGACAGCATATAGAAACTGTATATGACACATGTGGTAGGCAAACACCTTGGATGGGAAGTGTTGTCTGGAATGTGGAAGTCCATGAGCACCCATATGGAAACAATGGGACCAAGGTCCCTACCCATGGGCAGTCACAACAGCATTTTCATGGCCCTGAAGGTGCCTGGGATGGGGGCTGAGGAGAAGTAGCATGCGGACCCTGTGGTTGTCTACTGAGGGCCTCAAGGTGCTGTAGCACATCCCCCAAGTCTCTGTGGAGCTCTCTATGCACCAAACCCTAGGGTGCACCAAACATCAGGTCCACACTCACTAATTCTCCATCCTGCACAGCTGCACTGTTCTGCCTTGATACAACACAGACAGGTGTCACATGTGGACACAGCCTAACATTAGGGGGGTATATATAGGGACAGATTGCAGGTATGCTTATTACACACCTAGGGCATTTTGTGCATGATACATTACATGTTAACATGACTGTCCTGCAAGTGGTGGGTTCTGAAACTCATGTGTCCATCATAACAGCATTACTTCCACCACCAGCTATGGGCCACACTAATATATATGTCTTGTGGTACACAACACACACTATGATGGCTTACATCTTATTATTCCATGCTGATCTGCACAGTTGACAGGTATGGTCCACTGCCCACAGTGACAGACACTATTGTCCATAGCAGTTGTTCAGCAGGACATCATTACAACAACAACTGATGGCACATATCAATCATTCCACATCTTCTATCCCATTATTATAGACCAAGTACTGCATTCAATTACATGCACATATGCTTCACATACCTGTTGTAGGATTGTCATCTCTTCTGGATACAGTTTGCTGTGTCCCCTTAGTTAACTTCGGATGTCTGTAGGTTCAGTTGTTGAACAACTTTATATTTACTGGATGGATGTTTGTTTTTTTTTCTTTCTCTCTCTCTCTCTCTCTCTCTCTCTCTCTCTCTCTGTCTCTCTCCACTACATGGATTGTGCTGCTTTGAATAGATTACAGCATGGATTTTGTAGGTGATGCACATGATCAGATGAAGGCATCTGCAGCCATCAGTGTCCACCACTTGCTACCTGCATGCAGC
>NC_056725.1:1072267412-1072407412 GCF_019279795.1 Protopterus annectens
CTGGTCGAAATTAAAAGGCTGAAAACAAAAAATATCAAAGCGGCTTTTAAGCAAATTCTTTCCCTGGGAAAGAATTTGCTGGGCCGCTTCAGTACTTTGCTGTTTTTGTCACTCTCGTGTGGTTTCGGAGTTGGTATATTTAAGTAGGGGGGTGTGGGGGGGGGGTAAAGCCCCCATTTAATGTAATGTTTGAAATTGATTTTTACTTATTTTTTGTTGGAACAGAGATTTTTTTACCTTGGAAAAAATTGTTGTTCTGACACTTCGACATTGTAAGCTTTCACTTTCATATGGTTAATCAATCACTGTTCACTTTTTAAACATTCAGTGATTTAATATAGACCCCATTGAATTGTGTATTTAGATTATTGTTGCATATATGGTTGGGGGAGAGAGAGAGATGTCAATTAACAACTTGTATGTCCCTGTAGTTCTCAATACTTTGTTAGTCAGTGCTGTAGTCTGTACCTTATGGGTATTATTACACTACCTTATGGCCTTAGTTTGGCAGTGGTATATTTGTAGACAACTATATACATGAACTGTGTTTCACCTGCAGTACACACCTCTTATCTGGTATACTTGTTGAGGTATTGTTTGGTAACACTACCTGGCTGTTTCTACGCATATTCCCAGATTTCAGGTTGATGTTATGCACATACCTCTCAATCTCTTATTGCACACACTCTAGGCAAGTCTTGACAACATGCAGGTGAAACTGGGACATATTTTGACAATTGCCCTCATAAACCTTTTGTGAGTTGCTACAATGACAGGCTTGTTTTCATATACATTTTCTGAATATTTACACATCTGACAGTCAGTTATATGCCATTAAATGTTGCCTACATGTCAGAGATCATCACACTGAATTGCCAGGGGGACAGGGTAACAGGCAGTGGATATGGGCCAATTATCGGTTCATTCTGAACAAATCTGTACAGTTGAGGAGTATGATTCTGCATACAGCTTATTACCACTCCCAGGAATTGAACCATGGCTGTGTCTGCTAAAAATAAAATGGTGCACATCACAGTTGAGTGTGCTATTTAGATATTGCTGTGTATCTCTTCACTGATTTCTGTCTATAAGTCTCCCGTGGTTTTACAATCTGACCCTGTAATTACAACACTCTTATACAGGTGATTCCTAGACAGTTTTATTATGTAGCACAATGTGGATGACAGTGATGAGTAATACAGTTTTATTCAGAGAAACTGCAACACTAACAATGCCATACAATACCAGACTAAACAGTACCAGTCCAGGATTTCAATCTTTTATTTCCAGGCACAGTTTTCTTATCTGACAGACTTTTGGAGCGAATGTTTGTTAACACTACCTGAATGTTGCCACACATATTACCAGATTCCACATTATTATTATGCACATACATCTCACTCTGTTACTGCACACACTCTGCTCATAGCCTCACAACATGGGGGTAGAGATGGGACATACTTTGCATATTACTCTCATAACATTTTGGTAAGTTGGTAGAGTGACAGGTTTGTTCTTATAGATATATTTCTGATGGTTATAATGTCTGACAATCAGCTGTATGTCATTGTTTGCTGCCTACGCTCAGGGTTGCCAGACGTCCCTATTTGGTGGGACTGTCCCGAGATCAGCAGCCTGATCCCGAGTCCCGCCCTGCCGGTTTAAATCCCAGCCAGCCTCCGCTTTCTTTGTTTTTTTTTTTGTTTTTTTTTTTGATTGTCCCGTATACCTGGCATACGGGCCAATCAAAAATTGCTAAACATGGAGCTTCTTGTGTTCCGCATTAAACACGAGAAGCTCCGTGTTTAGCGATTTTTGAATAGCCCATATGCTGGTATACGGGCCAATCAAACATCACTAGACACGGAGCTACTTGTGTTGAATGCGGAACTGCAATGCATTAAACACGAGATGCTCCGTATTTAGTGCAGTGCTACTGAGCTACTGTTCTTTAATGTGGAACTGTGTTCCGCATTAAAGACCTTTTGTTTTTTTTTTTGGTCTTCACTTGCAATGCATTAAACATGAGAAGCTCCGTGTTTAGTGCAGAGCTAGTTTTCTTTAATGTGGAACTGTGTCCCTACCTGGGGGGCTGGAAATCTGGCAACCCTGCCTACGCTTCTGGGATCATCTCACTGATTTGCCAGGGGGACAGGGTGACAGACAGGAAATGTAAGCCAATTATCTGAACATTCTGACAAAAATCAGTATAGTTGTGGGGTATGATTCTGCATACAGCTTATTACCACTCCCACGATTCAAACCATGGCTGTGTGTGCTAAAAATACAACAGTTTATGTCTCAGTTGAATGTGCTATTTTGATTTTGTTGTGTATCTTTTCACTGTTTTCCGTCTAAGTCTCCCTCAGTTGTACACTATGACCTTGTGATTACAACAGTCGTATACAGACATTCGTACACATTTTATTTATGTAGCACAGTGTGGGTAACAGTGCTTAATACAACAGTACTATTAAGAAAATGCAACACTACATTACCATATGATACCAGAGTAAACACAAGCAGTCCAGGAGTTAGACCTTTATTGCCAGGCTGTTACCCTTTTATTTACATACAACCTATATGAGACTCTTCCTGCCATATTGTCTGGTTTATTCAGTACATCCCATACACAATACAGGTTTTATACTGGCAATTAACTTTCTGCTACTTTTAGATTTATTTCTTATGACAGTATATGCAAGATTATTATTAACCTGCCTCACGACGCAGCCTCTGCAGCCTACACGCATGGGCTTCCTGATTCACAGCCCACTCCTCTGCCACTGTCAAAGACATAAGAGGAATATTTAGCCATACCTATCCATAATATACATGAGCTGGCAATTATTAAACAGGTAGTAGAATGAGTACTTGCACACTGCTGGGACATCACCTTGCCTAGCTTCTTAGATCCACTGATCCAAGAGCTCCCTCTTCCTCCGTTTCAGGTCAGCATAGTGATGCCTGACCTGCTCACCAGTTTGAGGGATGCCAGTGGCACTGATGAGGTCATGGGTGAGATGGGCCCAGGCTTCCGCTTTATATTGGGAACCCTGGTTCTGGCCGTGCAGCAGTCTCTCTTTATGGTCTTTTACCAGGAGTCCTGGATGCCCCAGCGCTGTGCTCAGAAGCACGGTCCTTCTCCGACACCAGCCATAATGCCTACAGGAGGAAGCTGCAAGCAGTTATGAGATGTATTCCCACCTGCAGGGTTTAAATAGGGCCAATTTCCCACACTTTGCCATGATTGGATGGTTTTGAAAATGCTAAGCTATGGGTAAACCTGCTTACCTAAGATTGGCATTGCTTAAAGGGGTTTACCAATGGGCAAATTGATTTAGCGGGGCTATGCATTGCTTACACCTAGTAAGCAGAGGTGTACAATTATTTTTAAATTTACACACTATTTTCTGTTTGGCGTTGATTTATCATTCATGACATGCTATATATTTGTTTAGTATCCATGATTCATGTGTATGTACATTGTATGGGGTACTTGTGTTTATTGAGGGATTTCACCACTTTATTACAATGACACCTCAAATCTGGACTTAATGCAGAACTCCAGATCACATATATATGTTATGTAGTAGGTTATATAACATAAAACTGTTTATAGATTCCTTTCACATGTAAGTTGTGATTTTGCTATAGTGAGGATCTGTTTGGGTATACCTCAATTTTATGTACAGCTGTGATGGCTTACTGATTGACTGCTGTGACTATAGTGTACAGGGTCCTGGGTTGAAGACTTGCAAGGGCTGTTTATTTTGTTGCTGGGCAGAACAGGGACTGTTGGATACAAAGTGATTAAGGCACTTTTAAGCAGTTGTAAGCAGGTTTGCATGGGTTTGTGTGACGGTAAGCAATACTAAATTCCAGTTAAATATGCTTACAGAGAGTTAGCTTCAAAATTGCTTAACCTGTGTGCACATTGCTTACCCCCATGCAAACAGGATTAAACCCGCTTACTACTGCTTAAAAGTGCTTACTCCCACTTACCCCCACACTAATTTAGAAAGAAATGAAACATGGGTCTTGGGAAAGTAGTAGATTTGGAAACTTTATAAATATTTGCACTGAATTCCTACAAAAGGCAGCTAAAGTAATAGCTTATCCTATTTCCATCCTAATCAACCGAACAATTCAAGAACCCTGCATCCCCTCCATCTGGAAAATCTCACACATTATTCCACTTCATAAAGGAGGGAGGGAACTCCACAGAACTTTCCAACTACAGACCTATCACTATTCTGTCTCCCCTAGCCAAAATAATGGAGAAATGCATACAGAAGCAACTATTAGCCCACCTCACCCACACCTCACTCCTAGCATCATCCCAGCATGGTTTCAGACCAGCCTATAGTACTACCACTGCCCTTCTCTCCTTCTCTCACACAGTCAGCCACAATCATAATCAAAATCTGCCCTCCTCTGCCCTCTTCCTCGATCTATCTAAAGCATTCAACATGGTAAACCACAGGTTACTCTTAGACTCTAAACTCACTCTCAATAGACAACTCAGTATCCAATTGGTTCCACTCATACCTGAATTGTCTACAACAAGCTGTCTTGTGGAAAGATAATCTATCCCCCCTTCTAACCTGTCACCCTTGGCGTTCCCCAAGGCTCCATTATAGGTCCACTTCTTTTCTCTATTTTCATCAATGAACTACCCAAAACCATACCACAGGCAACTTCCATACAGTACGCAGACAACTCCACACTAATCTGCACTGCCTCTACTCCAGCAGAATTACAATCCCTAACCCAGTCTACCTTTAACAAAGTAGAAAACTGGCTTAATACACATCTACTCCTCCTGAACCCAAATAAAACCAAACTACTACTGTTCACCCCCACGCAAAAGCAAACACCACCAATATTTACAGTCTCTTCAAACAATGGAACCACAATTTCTCCTGAAACAAACACCAAACTACTAGGTATAATCATTGACAACAATCTTAATTTTAACACCCACATAGACAAAACCATCAAAACAGTAAATAAAAAAATAGGATCTATGTACAGGATTAAGAAATATCTAACCCCAACCACCAGAACCATCATAGCTCACACACATCTTCTGTCCTCACTTCTTTATGCCTCACCCATCCTCACTAATCTATCTAAATCAAACCTCAACAAGATGACCAGCTGCTATAACAATATAGCTAGATTTGCCACAGGCTCCAAATACAGACCCACCACTGTAACAATCTTCACAAACTAGGTTGGCTAGAACTACCCAATCAAATAAACTACAACCAACTCATAATTACTTATAAAATCCTATACCAACCAAACAGTACTCCAGTTCTAACTAACATTATCACCCCTTATAATAACCTAACATCCCTCCGCTCATCCAGCAGAATGCTAGTTCAAACTATAAAAGCAAACAACACCACTGGAGATTCCTTGTTCTCCAACTTTACTGGAAAAAACGGGAACTCCCTTCCTCCAGAATTAACTTCCAATAGCTCATTGCCTCAATTCAAAAAAGCTCTAAAAACACACATGCTTTCACATTGGCTATGTCCATGTCTAAACCCCGACTAAATATTCATTATCCCACAGACTTCTCTTAGCTTTCTTTCCTTACCAACTGTATAAGGGTATCCTTCAGCTATACCTCTACTAAATTCCTGACTATTCAATCTCTGCTTATTAAAGATTTTCATGTCTTAACTACGGACATTCAACTAACTTTTTGACTGTAACCCAGTGTTAACTTCCTAAGATCATTTTAACCTCCATCTCTCCCCCTAAATGGCTACAATAATTTTGTAAATAGATCTATTGCTATATCTTTGTTAAATACCTAATTATTTCTCACTAATATCTACATTTTTTTGATATCGGTACTAAATGTTTTTGAGAACTTTCAATTATTTACTGCTACTTTCATGTTAACTACTTAATTAGTTGCTACTATATATAAAATCTCTATTAATATTGCTATTAAATGCTTTGGATAACTTGGAGCTTTTCTCCCCGGGCCTCCGCTGAAAATGGATATGTATCCAGTCAGACTTTCCCAGTTAACAAATGTAAAATAAAATAAAATAAATTTTACACTATTTGCTGTATGGCATGGATTTATCATTCATTAAACATTATAACTTTGTTTAGTATCCCTGATTCATGTGGATGTATACTGTATGGTGCACTTGTGTTTATCTGTGGATTTAACCACATTATTACAATGACACCTCACATCTGCACTTAATGCAGTACTCCAGTTCACAAATATATGTTATTTATTAGGTTATACAGAAAAAAAAAATCATAAATTGCTTTCACACAGAATTTACTACAGTGAGGATCAAACCATGAATGACTGCTTGTAAAGCAAACACTCTGACCACTGCACTATTGCAATACTGCTTCAACTGAATGTATCTTGCTATTTATCTTCTTGTGCTATTTAAGCTACAGTATGTGTAGCTAAGCAATGGGCAAACCTGCGCACCTACTGTTAAATTTAATCTGTTTGATACAAAAAAAAAATTCAGGTGTTATTTTCTCTAGGAAGGGACAGGTTTCACTTATTGCTGTGAATTTCTGTGCGCATTGCACATTTGGCAGACATCCTAACAACCCCCCCATACCTCTCAAACTCTTCATGCAAAATATCTGGACAAAGCTTGACAAAATGAGGTACAACTAGGGACATATTTTAAATATTGTTCTTCTAAACTTGAGTAAGTTGCTAGAGTAACAGGATTTGTTTTAATATAACTTTTCTGAAGGATTTGGTGTCTGAAACTCAAATGTATGCCATTATTTAACAACGTCAATCCCAAGATCATCCCAGTGATTTGCCAGGACAAATGAGGTACAGGCCAAATGTATGAGTGAAAAATCTGAACAGTCTGTAAAGATCTGTACAGTTCAGAGGTATGCAACCCCCTATGTACATTCTTGCTCATTGTAATTGCTGAATGGCAATTCTTGAGTGCAGGGGCATCTGTATTGTGAGAACTCTGCTCTTAGACACACCCCTGCACTCATCTATGCTCCATGTCGATATAGAAGCAGAAGCAGCACGCCTTCATACCTATGCATGGCGCACTGCCGTACTGCTCTTAAACAGTCATTTCCTTGCAGGAATAAGCTATTCCTGCACGGAACCTTACTGAATCCCGGGGAATGTTCTGTCCTGTTTTATAAACATTTTATCTTTATTTACATCACTCTCCTTCAGATTGATTTTATTACCTATATTTATAGTCTGACTATACAATATTCGCTCTGTGGTTTTTGCTTCTGCATTTTAACTCTGTGAATGTCCATCCTGCTTGAATGACTGTACCGCTTACCAAAGTTCAACTTCACAATGAGTATATACCTTATTATTATTTTGCATATGTTTCTGTAATACTTGTTTTTATTGACTATATAAATTAATTTCTTTCTAATCTCATGTAATTTTCAAGGATCTTTTTTCCCCTGGCCTCCCAGGAAAAGAAGCAATTCTGATCATTTGGATTTTCTCAGTGAACAAATGTCAATAAATAAATTAAATGTATTCACTTATATTTGTCTTCATTGGCCGAGAAAGTCCAGCTGAGCAGAGTCCATTTTCAGCATGGGCCCAGGGAGAAAAGCTCCATGAACCACTCTATAAAGGAATCTTGTATGCCCTGGTTTTGAAAGCAGTCATGTATTATTCCATTGCCGAAAAGTGACATATTACCTGACCTATTAAACTACTGCCTGTTTGTCATACTACTTCCTATAGCTAAAATACTTGAAAAATGTATCCACCACCATATAGCCCAGTACTAAACTGAAAAATCAGATCCCACTCACAAATCAATTGTCATCCTTGCTAAGTACAGAATCTGTCCTTCTGTCCTACATAGATGGTTTTAACAATAAAAGAAAGTCAGATAAACTTGTATCTGCTCTGTTTCTCAAAAGTATTCATCAGTTTGTCCCACCTAATCCTCCTTGAAAAAATCACTAATATCATGAAATAGGTTTAGCCCAGCACACTGTACTTTGGTTTAGGAACTACGCAAGTAATAGGACACAATGTGTAAAATAGCAAGACTGCTTTCATCTTTACCATACAAAGAAGGAATTCCTCAAGGATGTTTTAGGACCCCTGCTCTTTAGCATTTTTATAAATTATTATTTATTTTTTTATTTTACATTTATTAACCAGGTTGGCCCAACTGAGCTTGAGCCCATTTTCAGTGGAGATCTGAGGAGAAAAGCTCCATTACATGACAAACATTATGAAACAAATAGTTTAAACTATGCATAGTTTGAATCATATATTGAAACATGAACTGAAATATAAGTTAATACACTAGTTTGAAACATATGTTGAAACATAAGTTGATACATCACTAAGCTGAGTGAGGCAGAGATACAAAATAGTGGACCACTCTAGAGAGCTTGAGCTGAAAAAGTATTATAGTAACAGTAAAAAAAGGCAGAGCCGAATCAAGGTCATATGGGGCCCTAGGCGGGACACTGGATTGGAGCCCCCCCATCACATGATGTCACAATGTCATTGCACCTTCCCAATAAATGTCTTAAATTAAATAAAATAAAATAAATTAATTAATTAAATGTATGGAAGATGAATCTTGCACTTCAGTTCCTTAGCTGGCTGTAACTACCTAATCTATTAGCCAGCTCGCGCGCGCGCGCACACACACACACACACACACACACACACACACACACACACACACACACACACACACACATTAAGATAGCCAACATCTTCTATAGCTCCGACAGATGCTCTGTTACCTCACAGGTCTTAAACTGATATTCACTCCACAGAGAACTGCACTGACTAAAACAACACTTAGTGTTTACTCAAAAATCTAAAGTCCTAATGTTGGCTACTTTTACTGTGGCATTGCTTAAGTATCAAATTTCAATACATCTCTGATAATATAAAAGTGAGACATCTCACTGCCATTTTCCATTCAAACTACACCATCATTTTTTCACATAAAGCCAAAAATATTAACACTTCTTAGGGTACCCCATAACAAACATCAACATGTATGGAAGTAAGAGCTTTGGTTGAGCATTGGTTGATAAATACTTACTATACTATGGTTGCAGTCCTACAAACATTCTAACTATTAAGAAAAGCACACATCTGGACTTTTATATCATATCATAACATTTCACAGTATTTTATAATTAATAACCATATGCACTTCAATTTCAATCTGTTTCTTCATATGTGTAATCATGATTTGCCACTTACCGGTAAAGATTATCTCCACTTATAAATCCAGCAGGTGTGTGTTTGCAGAGTGTTCTGTCATAATGCCAGTTAATGTACCAGAAACTAGTTGACAACTCTAACTTTAAAATGAATGAACTGAGTGGTTTTTCGTAAAAACTTATAAAAATGGACTTGTGAGCATCACTTTCAGCAGAAGCACTCTTAACGCTGAGGAAACAAACTGCAGCTAGGAGGAATGACTGAAGTTTTTAAAATAGTAGGTAATGATGGCAGGAATCTCTCTTGACGACAACCAGGAATGTTTTAAAAAGATAATAATTCATATTTGTATAATGTGATTATTTGAAACTACTGAAACAATTAAATAGATGAACAAACAGACTTTAAGGGTGTGTTCAGAAAGGATGCAACAAATGAGTGTTTATGAAGCTGTGAAACTGATATTGGTTCTCTGAAAAAATGATGACCCATTCTGCACTTAAGAAAAAAAACACTATATTTAGCCAGCCCTCCATGGCATTTATACTGAAGCTATTTATATGAAAACATAATCACTGCTCACAGGACTGCATTTATCACTGTCATTTCCCTCTTTCTGTAATATATTCTGGTTGTGACATTATGCTGACTCCATGGTAGCAGGCTGTAATGTCACAAAACAGGGTGGTCATTTCTGTGCAACTAGTCGGTAACATACCTCTCAACCTCAGAGAGCAAGAATTCTGGACAAAGCCATAACAAATGGGGGTACAAAGGACCAAAAATTGGGACCCTTTTTAAATATTACTCTTACAAACATTGAAAGTTGTTAAAATAGCGTTTTGCATTAATATGAATTTTCTGAAGGGGTATGCAGTCGATAACCCAAATGTTTGCCATTATTTAGTGATATTAGTCCTCAATGATTTGCCAAAAATTTGCCAGAAAACCACAATTTAATGAGAAACAGACCAAAAATATGAGGCAAAAATCTGTACATTCTGCAAAAATCTGTACAGTTGAGAGGTATTAAAAGGAAACCAGCTTCAGGAATGAAGCTCACTGTTGCTGCTTGCTTTGTATACCTGAAGTAAAAAAAAAAAAACGCACGCTATACACCACCAAGTACCAAAATTCTCTTGCAGTTTAATACTTTCTGGAAGAATTTATTCACCTACCCTTACCGCCTCTACTTCCTCACTCACACCATCACCTCCTAGCTAAGCAAGGCCATATAATAAATCCATTTCTCTGCAGAAACCACCATAGATTCTGGACTAACTTTAGTTCTATGACAGCAGTATGGACTTTCACAGAATACAAGTTAATTAACAAGGACAGAGATCACCTCACAGTAGTAATATTTATTGATCTCACTACATTATTAGGCACTGTAGATTACCTAATCTCAAAGATTGACTTACATCTTTAATTGATTCACTTTCTGCATGCCAAATAAGCCAGGCAGTTATTCAAGGTTTCAAAGACTTCCTTAACAAATAAAAAATAATTTCTCCACTGTTATTCTTGCTCTCCATTAACCAACACCCAGCTAATTACTCCACAACTCCCAATTCTGCTTTACACGAAAGGGATAGTAATTTGCAGGTCTGGCCCTTCATACTCAACAAAAGTACAATTAGAAAGGAATCTTATTATCAGCTAATTGGCTTAGTTCTATAAAAGCTCATTCAAAAAAATAAATAAATAAGGCTGTCACAAGTGGGCGCAATAAATATTGGTCGACACCATAAACGCATATCTTCCACAGAAATATTTAGTGCAGGAGTCCGACAAGGATCAGTTCTAGGTCCATTACCTTTCTCCCTCTTTATTAATGAAATTACAAACGATTTCCCTGCAATAAATATCCTCTATGCAGATGATGTTCTGCACTTACATGCCAATAAATGCCATAACATTCTATAAACTCAAAATCAGAGTGAGTTCAGTAGGTCGAGACAATGATTAGAAAATGATAGGCAAATCAATCACTTAAGACCAGTCTTATGCTTTTTGCTTTTAACTGCAAAATCCCTGCCCTGCCTAATATTACCATTCAGGACATTCATAACAATAATCCCACAAGTCAAAGAATTTATTAAATCTAGCACTTTCTCTTTTCATACTGTTTCCATCATATTTATAGTCCTTTCTAAACTACAGTGTTGATATAAAACCTTTCATCTGCTCTCCACAGTAGCAGACATTTCCCTTGCCAAAAATGTTCTCATTACCAAGTTAGAATACAGTCTTCCATCGCTAGCCTTCAACTCGTTGTTCAATACCCAAAGATTACAAACAGCTGAAAGCAAAATTTTCAAACCTGCTCTACAGGCTGACTCCAGTTCACATCACTGTGATGTGCTAAAGAAAGCGAACTGGCAGTTATCACACCAAGATCTGCTTTCTTACTAGGCACGCACACTCATTTTCAAAGTACTGAATGAAGGTTACTGCCCACTATGGAAAGGAAAACTGTCACTAAGAGAATAAATATACATGTTCCAAAATATTTAGAATAACACTCTCACTCTAACTGTAAGCAGACCACCCTTTACTGTAATCATAATCAGTGAACAAGCCTTTTCCAGACCGAGTTCTGCTCTGCTGAATAAATTTCCATCTGAAGTGAAATCGGTACTTATGTATTATCGCAACCAGATTTTCGCGGTTGCGGTAATATGTTTGTTGGCCCAAAAACGGATTGTGGGACTAAAAGTAAGACAGAATTTGATGTTTTCTTTGGGTACAATGTAGTTTGTTCCAAATTAGTAGCGTAAATTAACGCAGAAATGTGAAACTTGCTTTGCGTACATCAAAATTGGTTGCACTGTTGTCTTAGTGCAGAAGTGAATTGAAGACGCATGGCATGGGAAATGCTCGTTCGTTTTTACTGTGTGATGGATTACTACAAAATTGGATACTAAACTTTTTCCTGAGAAGAAGAAATGTGGAGCAACACATTGTTTTGGTAAATAACTAGTTTTATTTGACATACTGTAGGAAATAATTGAAGTTAAAGGTAATAGCAATCTAAACAATCAAACAGAGATGAAGGTCTTGACGATGGAGGCTAAAGTTACGAAGAGCATTCTTGTAGTATTTGACAGAAACTGATTTTTTTGTGGGGGATAGCAGTTATTGTTGCAATGTTTTGTGGATGTTTTGCATAGTATTCATGTGGATGTCTTCCAGATGTTTTTGAGCAACATATCTGTAAATATTATATTGCTGATTAAGGAAGCATACTTGTAGATGGCTCACTTGCTGGGTTACACTTTTTGTATGGAGAGAAATTGTCTGCTATTGCTGTCAAGATTGCATCAAATAAGTCTTTCTTTAGTGCAAGCTGTGTTTCACGCCAGATATATTCAATTAGGTAGGAGTCCAAATGGTGTCTTGCAGTGCCTCTCTGTTTTTTGTTTCTCCACTTAACAGATCCCCACATTCTCTCTATGTGTTGTGTATGCACTCCTGTTTTTGGATCTACAAAGTTGTAGCTATGGTTTACTTTTTCGTGACTGAAACCAGCTTCTTCTAGTTGTTGAGTTTGATATGCCCGCCATGAATCTGAGTAAATAGTAGTGCCCTGTTTAATGTATTCTTTGATTTTATTAAATAATGTTGCGGCTGTTCTATCAGGAACTTTTACAAGAAAAGTCTCTCTTGTCTCCCTACATATCCCTCCAAATACCCACTGTTGAGGGAGAATACGGCCAGCATTACTTTTACGTCTAGTAAAAAGAGTTTTGTCTATTTCCACAATACACCCTGGCCCTCCGATTTCTTTCTTGTCCTTTTTCTCCATTTCTAAGACACTCATCACGTAAGTAGTTCCTCCAGTCTATGACTGTCTTGTCAGCCATATCCAGTTCTTCCTGACAGAAATTTATAGATGTCATCTGCTTTGCCCAACAATAAATGAAGCGGACAGCGGTGGTAAAATTAATTCTACTCCCATCAAAGAAATTACTCACTAGAACTCCTACATGTTGGTAACATTTTTCTGTATTGCATTTCCAAAAAATCTGCTTCCCATAGTATAATGTCATTGAATGTCCGGAACAGCATTCTTTACTTGTTGATATAATGCCATATTGCTGGAAAAGTGCTATTGACTCCTTTTCTGTCTTAGGTAGATCCCACAAACGCATTGTATTTATAAAGGTTGTTTTTTGGGGTTAGTTCACTACCACTGAATATCTACATAGATCGTCTTTACTAATCTGAAGTATAACTTTTGACAACATTTACAGGCTCGCGGCTGGGGATATGGAACGTGTATTACACATAACGGCTGTGTAAAATGTATTTACAGTGACAACATGTTGGAAAACAGCATAGCTTGAAAGAAGCTCTCATTCCTTTAAATTTACAATGTTTTTGCTACTTAAACAATGTTTTTAGATGAAGTTGACAATGTCATTGTGATTTTGCATACATTTCTTTTTACATTTCCGCATTGGGAAGCAAGCGCTATTATCGCGAAAATCTGGTTGCGATAATACATAAGTACCGTGAAATCTTAGACCACTCATCTAGGGTTCAGTCAGTAATAATATTTAACATACCACCACACTGGATGGATGCTGTAGGACTAAATTCTTTTTCTTTTTCAAGTTAACAGCAAGCGACTCGAGCCAGGATCAGGAGAGACTGATTCACAATGATTGAGCAAACAGAGCAGGCAGCAGATCTCCACAGGAAAAAAAAAAAGAGTTGTAACATGTAACTGTTTTAACTGACAATGTGTACACCTGCCTGCTTGACCTGCCACTGAACCCTGAGAAGTCTGAACTATTAAGTCCATCAGGCCAGGGGGGAGACAGACCAATGCACCCACTTAGTCACGTTGCTAGCTTTGTATACTTGTCCTGAATTAAAAAGCCCTGCACACTACAGTGAAAGAAGCCAAGCCAAGAAACACATTGTGCACAACAGTGCAGACCATTGGATCATAATCTGATTTTAAAAGAAAAAAATGAGTTTTTATAATATTATACATATTTTTTTACCCATTATTTGGGCCCCTAGTCTTCATGGGGCAGTAGACAACTGCCTATGTTGCTTACTGCTGGCTCTGGCTCTGAAGAAGGGGAAGGGGTTTATGTAGGGTCGTGGCAGGATCAGATCCATGAGTTTGAGAGGGTGTCTTTTAGTTCTTTTTTGAAGCTATTTGTGTTGGTAATAATTCTTATGTTGCAAGGGAGATTGTTCCAGGCTTGAAATACTGAGTATTTATAGAGAAGCTTGCCAATGGTTTTATTTGGCTTGTATATATCCAGAAGATGTTGATCAGAGCTACGGAGTGAATGATTTGGGGTATAGTAGGATACTAGAGAAGAAAGGGCAAGGCAGGTACTGGGTTTGTTGACGATAGATTGTGTTATGTGAAGATGTGATAGAAGAAGCTGATAGGGAATTCTAGCCACTGTAAGTTCTTTAGTAAAAAGTAATGTGCACTTGTACACTTCTGTACAACAATCAAACCTCATTCAATACACAGATGATTCTACTAAAATCTGCTTAGCCATGTCTCTGCAATACAAACCAAAACCCAAGACTCTTTCACATTTATAGAATCCTGGCTCACAAGTGCACAGCAATTATTAAACTCAAAAAAGATAAAAGAAAAACTGCTTGTATACACCTAAAACTTGCATGCTTAACCCAAACCCTAATTTATTTTACAGCTACAGAAAAAAGCAAAATCATAGTGATGCTCCAAACCAAAATGAAGATCAACTTGAACACCAAGCTACTGGGAATTAATATTGGTAATGTCTCAGAATTTGATCTGTACATGAAATATATATAATCCAAAAAGACATCTCAAACCCAGACTTTTGCATCTTGCAAAATGTTTTCTAACCAATAATGCCAGACTTAGTGTTGCCAGATTTTACTTATTACCATACCTTCTGTACACTTCCTGCATCCAGACAAACCTGCATGAAACTCAGTTACACCAATTAGAGCAATGCTGCATTAAGATAGCCGGACTGGCCTCAAACTCCCCATTCTATGCCATGCCGTAAATTATCTTCAATGGTTACTCCAACAGGCATCACTATATCCAATTAAAACTGCCTTCAAAATACTACATTTCCCAAATAGCTACCCTCCAGTTGCAAACCTATTCCAAAAATATGTCCCACAAAGGCCTTTAAGATCCCAAAACAAAGTGAAAATTATGAACCTTAGGTCCAACAACAGCCATGGTTATGCAATGCATTCTGTGTATATCTCCCAGCTATGCCATGTCTTATACACCACCTTTTAACAAATTACTGCACTTAAGTAGAAATCACTAAGAGCCTAACCACTCAATGACAATGTATGTCCCTCTTGAAAACATAAAAAATTATTTTGTCTGCTATATCAAAACCAACATCAATTTATAATCTCTTCTTTCTCTGTTCCTTATCCCACATTCTCTCATACTGTTTGTACCACTATGTCCTGCTACTATCTGTTGTATCATATATGAAATACTATACATGTATATACTGTAAATACCACAGCCACTCAAATATCAACAACAAAAATATCTAACCATTTTCTAAAGATTCAATCCATGCCAACATATATTGCAATGCATTTTCTATTCAGAAAATAATCAAAACACCAAAAACCTGCATCTCTTCCATGCCTGCAATGCAATGTTGAATTTCCTGACATATATATTATTCAAACTACATATTTATGTATTTATTATTTATCTTACATTTGCTTACCAGGAAAGTCAGATTGGGCATGTATCCCATTTCAGCAGAGGCCGGGGGAGAAAAGTTCCACAAAGTTAGTACAGTAAATGCAATATTCAATGTTATTAAAGTACAGTACAAAAGAAAGAAAGGAGCTGTTGTATGCTAATACAGTAAAAATCAGCATAGAATAAGTAAACAATATAAAACAACAGTACATGAATATAATATACAATACATTTGTAGAGTGTTTTGTTCTGTTATATGGTTAAATTCCTACAGTGGTAAATACTATAAACACAAGTTGTTTAAGTACAGAACATAGAAAGGAGCTGTTATAAGCTTGCACAGTAAGGTCAATATAAGTTATTGTACAATATACAAATATGTTCCATTATGAGAAGCTACCCAGGGTCTGAACAACTGCATATCCAAGACCTGTTTAAATGGGACCGGAGGAGATTTTTGAAATTATTTTTGTTTTCTGTGGTTCTAATATCCAGGGGGATGGCATTCCATGTTTTTGCTACAGAAATAGAGTAGAGGGAGTCCCCAGAGCTAATTTTGCATTTGGTTATGTCAATTAGTGCTTTATTGTCAGACCTTAGTAGGTGCAGGATTATATAGGATTTGGTGGACTATGGTAAGTTGGTTATAAGTGAGCAGGTTAGGTAATTCTAGCCAGGATAATGGCTTAATTGCTAGGCAGTGATATGTACTGAAGGGTGAGTCAGTTGGGAACTTAGTTATTTTATTATAGCAAGTGTTTAGTTTCATTAACTCTGCTTTGTTTAAGTTGATTAGCTTGGGGGAGGCATAGCGAAGTGTAGAGACTAGGTGGGTTCTTAAGATGGTAGCTTTAAATTTGCTGGTGATGTACTTTTTGCATCTATATAGAGTCCCAAGTTTTTTATTGACTTTTTTATTGTATGTGCAATATGCATATCAAATTTCATATTATGATCTATGATAACTCCTAGTAGTTTGGTGTGTTGGACAGATGTGATATGGATGTTGTTAGCTGAGTATTTTGTGAATGGAGTTATGGAGTCAAAGGCTCTTATTGGGTGGAATATCAGTAGCTGTTTTTTCAGGGAATAGTATTAGTTGGGAGTTGGCTAACCAGGTTTCAACAGTGGCAAAGGATTCTTGTGTCAATTTCTGGAGCTGAGGGAGTGATGGGGTGGAACAGATTAGGGTAGAGAAGTCAGTGTACTGGACTAGAGTGGCATGCAGTATGGCTTTGTGAAGTTGGTTGGTAAATCTGTTGAACATGAGAGGACCAAGGCCGGTTCCTTGGGGGACCCCAAGGTTACAGCTAGGCGGGGAGAAAAGGAATTTTGCCATTTTACTGACTATTGGCTGTTAGATAGGTAGTCCTGAAACCAGGCTAGAGTGCAGTGGCTTAGATTAAGATCAGAGAGTACAGTTAGGAGTTGGCATGGGAGACCATATCAAAGGCCTTAGAGAGATCTAGGAAGAGAGTGAAGACAAGGTTTCCATTGTTACAGTGTTGATTTACAGTATTGGTAAAGTTAATAAGGGCTGTGTTAATACTGTGATTGGGACAGAATACATGATGGGTGTTGGTCTGCAGTTTATTGGTAAAGAGATAGTTTATTATTTGGGAATGTATGTATTTTTTGAGGAATTTAGACATGGGAGATAGAATGGCAATTGGATTGTAATTACATAATTCCACTGAGTTACCCCTTTGTGAAGTGGTATTATATGAGAAATATTCTACAGTGATGAAATGCATTGTTCTGCCAAAGAGTGGCTAATTAGCAGGGAAACAGGATAAAAGATGGCTTTGGCAGCGATCTTGAGGTATTCTGCAGGTAAGTTATAAGCAGCCAGGATTGTGGATGTTTAAGTTTATTCAGATATTTATATACTGTGCTAGTAGGGACAGGTTGTAGGGAGAAGCTGTTTTGGCCTACAGATAAAGATGTCAGGTTTGGATATGAAGTAGGAAAATTATTATTAGTGAGGGCTAAAATGGATTTGGCAAAGAATTTTTTGAACTGGTTAGCAATATTATTGGTGGTGGTATCAATGTTTGGGGGTGGAGTACTGATCTTTCCTGGTTGCAGGATCTTGTTGATGGCAACCCAGAACTTTTGAGGGTTAGTTTTGTGTTTAGATTGGATGTCTGTATAGTGGTTCCTTTTGTGTATCCTAATTTGTTTTATGGCTTTGTTCCTTAGTTCCAGGTATGCCTATTAGTTTGTGTTTAATTGTGACGCCATGAGTCCCAAGCTTTATCCTTTTGTTTTAGAAGTAGTCAGGTATTTTTGGTAAGCAAGGGGGCATAGTTTGATTTAGATCTAACAGTTCTGGCAGGGGCAAGATTATTTAAAATGTTAAGGTAACCACTTATAAACAATGGCTATAATGACTTATGGCACAATATATGCTTTATTTAAGAAGTTGTTTACTAATACTGGATGTAAGTTTGATGCTGTAAACACATGTACAGGATGTAAATTTGATGCTGTAAACATATATACTGGATGTAAGTTTGATGCTGTAAACATATCTATTGGATGTAAGTTTGATGCTGTAAACATACATACTGGATGTAAGTTTGATGCTGTAAACATATGTACTGAGTGTTAAGTTTGATGATGCAAACATACGTACTAGGTGTAAGTTTGATGCTGTAAACATATGTACTAGATGTAAATTTGATGCTGTAAACATACATACTGAATGTAAGTTTGATGCTGTAAACATATGTAATGGATATAAGCTTGATGCTGTAAATATATGTACTGGATGTAAGTTTGATGCTTATACATGTTACATACTGTTTTCCTGACTATATGATATGATATGATATGATTTTGTGTTTCTTAGTAAAATAGCTGTAAACTGTGTACTTAACATTGTTAATTTTTGTAAAGCTTTTCTCTCCGGGCCTTCACTGAATATGGGAATATAACCTATCTTTACTTTCCCATTAAACAAATGTTAATCATCTTCTTCTTCTTCTTTTGGCTTTTCCCAGTTAGGGATTGCCACAGCGGATCACCTGTCCACTCATGATTGGCAGTAGACTTTTACGGAGTCGGGTTGCCAGCCCAACCTTCCACTGAATGCACACACACGCAAGCACTCACACCTAGCGCCAATTTAAAGTGATTAAACAAATAATAATAATAATAATAATAACAACAATAACATTCATTTTAGTTCTCCAACTTCCAAGATGTTTAGAAAAAAAAAGAAAGAAAAAAGCTAGATTTAACAATTACATAAGAATCTAAGCAGAGGCAGATCTGTAAGAAAAATTGCTTGCAGTCATGGCAAAATATGTAAATTGAATAGTACAGGATCGTATAGTAGGAAAAGAAGTTGAAGAGGTTTTTAATAAGCAAGTACTATGTTTTGAGATACATTAGCCACATGCTGCATAGTACCACTGTTTTACTATAACACATGTTTGGATCAGAATGTATGTTACCGAGGTACTACAATTAACAAATGTAGACAGCATATTGCATGCTATATCTTGTGAAGGACTGCAAATATTACTGGCGTGGCTTAAGTACAACAATGCAAAGGTACAATAAGTACTTTAAAATTTTGTGATTTCAGTTCTGCTTTGTTTATTATAGTAACCAAATGACAGTTAAAACTGTAAAGGAAAGAAATAGGAATTTAAATAACAGAGAGTTACAGGAAAACTAATATCATAATGAAGGGAAAAGTTAGTAAAGGAGGGTTTAAAGAATGGCAGTTGAGGACAAATTATACAAAGATAGTAGCTAGAGGAACCACAGCCAAGATGAAAAATAATGGAGAATGGTCTGTTTATACTGTATTGACAGTCAAATGAATTCACTAACAGAATCAAAGTTAAGTGCAACGTTAAAAGGCATACAGATATTACAAAACAAAAAAGGCAAGAATGAAACCAAGATTACTAACTGGCAATGATAATATGGATTTATTCAAAATTTCTGTAGTGTTAGGACAGAGTCTAACTTTGTATTATGTGAGACTGTATGAATTTAAGGCACAAACAATAGCAACCTTTACATACAGGCGTGAGTACATAGGAAGGTAGTACATTATCTTGATGCACAAAAAATAGGGTCTATATTACAACGTCAAACTCACAGAAGTTTAAGTTTCAAGTATAAGTGTTTTTTTTGTAATGGAACAGCGATTTTTTTCCCCTGAGAAATTGTTGTTCTGTATTTTCGTAATTATTGCGTTTCAAACTTCACGTGAGTTCGACGTTGTAATATAGACCCCAAAAAATACCATAATTGTTCTTTTCTTACATTTTTCTAGGGCATAGCTATGATACTGATATAGTTGTGAACATATGAACACAGATACTGCAATATTTCTAACTTACACTTTGTTGATTTTTTTTGCGACAACTAGACTTTTCTTTGCAAGTTGAATAATATACTTCAATACAGCAGTGTGTTGCATTATGTGAGCTGATGGTGTACTTTCAAACATTTTTGCCTTTTTATCCACTGTAGTGTGACTGGGGAGTTGGTATACATAATTTAGTGGTATATTGGGAGTTAAGCCTCCCATTTGGCAGATCAGAGGGGTTTTACCCCCTCCTAGAATATTTTTGTTTGTTTTTTTTTTTTAGTGTTGTTTATTTTACATGTTTTGGAACTGAACTTTCAGAAAAGCATAAATTAGAATGAGGCAGCTTTTTGTTATAAAGTATTGGGGGATTGTGCTATATCTATTGTTTAATATACAAGAAGAGTGGTTCGAGGTACAGATTAAAAATGAATGGGGATAAGGGGCATCCTTGTCTTGTCACATTTTTAATCATTATTCTGTTTGATAGAGTTCTATTTATGTAGACGTTTGTATAGTCCTTGTCATATAATATTTTAATTATTTGAATGAACTTGTTTGAGAAGTCAAAGTAGGGTGGACAGCATTGGAATTACTACAACAACCACACCAGAACCCAAACTTAAGACTTAATATTAATAACACAATGACAAACCTTAATAAATTCTCCTTGTTAAAGGATAAAAGAATATCGAGATAGCTCAGTTACAGAAATAAGAACACAACTCAATTTACCAAAATCATATACAATCATTCTTTGGCAAATCAAGGAACTATGCTCTAAATACCTACACAATAGTAACCTAAATACACTAGACATAAATGACTGTGAATCATTGTGGAAAATAATGGTATCCAGAGAGAAAATGATATCTAACACATATAAAATAATAACAGAGATTAAATACCAGAATAACTTACTCTTCTCCAAATACAAGTTAAAAGTAAACCCATCCATCTCTGAACAACAGATAAGTCGAGCTATTGAAGTAACTACTAAATCAATTCCTCTAAAGAAACTAATGTACACCCAACTCATGATTAATAATGATGCATATTTTACCCCTACAAGGCTTCACAAATTCAACAAATCTGCTTCACCAAATTGCCCGTATTGTGAATTTCAAAAAGCATACCTGATCCATATTTTTTGGAGCTGCAAATGTGTGTTCAGACTATGGAATTCCCTAAAAAACCATCTACAAAAGATGGGATATGAAAAAAACACACTGACATGGGAATTTACACAACTTCACATTCCCCCCACAGGCATAACAGCAAAGCAAATGGATATGTTTATGACATTATTCCTTTTAATGAAACTATATATAGCATCCAAATGGGATGATAGATTGACAATTGCTTAGGAAGAATTCAGAAAGATGACTATTAAACATTTGTTAGCTTATAAACTGATAATAGACAAGGGAAATAAAGCAAACAGGAACCTGGAACTTTGGGAAAAGGTTTTTAACATAGTGTTAACCTAAATGAAAAAATAACAGCCCTCACTGACACCCCAGACATTTGTAACTAGATGTATAAATGTCCGCATCACAGACTATGTTGATGTAATGTAACAACAATATATGTTTATAGATATATCCCCAGAGTTACTAATCTTCCATGCAGGACTAGCTTAGTCCTGCATGGAAGTGAGCATTTAGGAGCAGGACGGCAGTGTGCAATGCATATTAATGAGGCACGCTGCCTGAGCTCCTAGGCTTACATGAAGCATGTAAGAGTGCAGGGGGCATGTCTGAGAGCAGAGCTCTCAGAATAAACATGCCCCCGCAATGTAGAACAGCAGAAAGGAGTATGCAATGAGCGAGACCGCTCACAGGTGACTGCATATCCCCACCAACAGTGCCCCTTGTGTATGACAGCAACGGAATGTAGGAATAAAATGAAGAGACCCTTTTTTACTTTTAAAATCTGATTACAGCTAACCGTAGGTGCGCATTTGTGCCCATCGCTTAGCTACGGTTAAAGTAACTGAAAAGGCTGAAGAGGATAATAAGGAAAATATATTCAAATGAAGCAGCATAGCAATAGTGTAGTGGGCAGAGCATTCGCCTGATGAGCAGGCATTCCTCGTTCAAGTCCCACTGCAGCACATTCCATTTTACATGGCAAAGCATGTTATGACCATTATTTCTGTTGCATAACCCACTAAATAACATATATTTATGAACTGGAGTACTGCAGTAAATGCACATGTGAGGTGTCAATGTCATAATGAATAAGACACTAGTAATCAGGTTTAAGCACAAATAAGCAGTAGTAAGCATATTTAAGCATTAGTAAGTGGCCTTAAGGCCGTTTGTGCAGCGGTAAGCAATGCCTACACTGGCTAAGCGATTCTAAAGTTAACCTCTCTGTAAGCGGATGTAATGGCAGGTTAGCATTGCTTACCATCGTGGAAACCCACTTACAACTGCTCAAAAGTGCCTTAATCACTCTGTATCCAACGGCCCTTGCTCTGCCCATTAACAAAATAAACAGCCATGAAGTCTCAAACCCAAGACCCTATACACCATAGTGCCAGTAGCTATCCACCAAGCCATCACAGAAGTGCAGAAGAATGAGGTAGTAGCAAACAAGTCCTCACCACAGTATAACCAAATTGAACCTGTGAAAGGCATCAGCATACAGTCATATGTGCCATAATCCACTACATAACATAAATATGTGAACTGGAGTACAGCGGTAAGTGCAGAAGTGAGGTGTAATTGTAATAGAGTGTTGAAGTCCCCAATAAAACACAAGGACCTCACAGAGTGTACATACACATTAATCATGGATACCAGGCATACATATAAGGTGTAATGAATAATAACACAATGCCAAAAAGGCATTATAATGAAAGTCTAATGTAAGCAATGCTAAGCATTGCACAGGCCAGCTTAGGAGGTGTGAGTAATTTGTAGACCAGCTAACTCATTGTGCCCAGTGGTATACCCCTTTAAACAATGCCAACTCTAGGTAAGCAGGTTTGCCCACAGCTTAGCCTTTTCAAAATCGGCCAATCATGGAAAAGTGCGGGAAATTGGCCCTACTCAAACCCAAGAGGTGGGAATACATCTCATAACTGGTTGTAGCTTCCCTTGCAAGCACTATGGCAGTAAGGGGAGAAGGTATGCGCTTCCAGGCACAGAGCTGGTACATCCAGGAGTACAAGGTCATGGCAGGACTCTTAGTTAAAGACCATGGTCAGAGACTGCTGCAGGGCCAGTACCAGGGCTCCCAATATAAGGCGAAGGCCTGGGACCATCTCGTCCATGACCTCACCAGTGCCACTGGCAAACTCTGAACTGGTGAGCAGTTCTGGCACCACTATGCCAACATGAAGTGGCATAAGGGGGTACTCATGGTTGAGTGGCTCCAAGAGGCTAGAGCAGCAGGGGATGTTCCAGCCATGTGTATCACCCCAGTATGTGTGTAATAATTGCCAGCTCAGGTATGTCATGGATAGGTATGGCTAAATATTCCTCTTATGTCCCCCACAGCTGCAATGGAGTGAGCCGCGAACCAGCAGGCCCACATCTGTCGCCTGGCAAGGTTGCGACATGAGGCAGATCAGTAATACTCATGCATTTACTGTCATAGGAAATAAAACTAAAAGTAGTAGTAAATCAATTGCCTGTATAAAACCAGTATTGTTCAAGGTGAGTACTGCATATACTAGAGAATATGGCAAGAAGAATCTCATATTGTTTGTATGTCAATAAAAGTGTAATATCCTGAAAAGACAGGTCTAACTGCTGGACTGCATGTGTATATACTGGTATCATATGGTAATGTAGATTTGCAATCATGTAATAGTACTGTTGTATTAAGCACTATTATCCACATTGTGCACCATAAATTGAATGTGTAGGAATGCCTGTATATGACAGGTGTAATTGCCTGAGGCCATTTAGTACAACTGAGAGACACATAGACAGTAAACAGTGAAAATGCAGACAACAAAAACCGAATAGCACATGCAACTGAGATGTGAACTGTTGTGTTTTTAGCACACACAGCCACGGTTTGAATCCTGCCAGTAGTCTGCATACAGAATCATGCCCCACAACTGTACAAATATGTCCAGAATGTCTATTAAAGTGGCCCAAATCTATTGCCTATCAACCTGTCCCCCTGGGAAATCAGTAGGATGATCCTAGATGTATAGGCAGCAAACAGGATATACAACTGACTGACACACACATCTATGACAGCAAACCTGGCACACTATATACCTAACCATACCTTATGTGACTAAGAAGCCACGTATGTCCCATCTACACCCCAACTTGTTAAGCTGTGGTCAGAGTGTGTACAGTAACAGAGTGAGATGTATGTGCATAATAGTAATGTGGAACATGGTACTTTGTGTGGGAACATTCAGGTAGTGCTAATAAACTTTCCTCCCACAGGTCTGTCATATACTGACACTGTGCCCAGAAATACAAGAATGATATGCAGTTGCTCTGAATAATGCAATATTACACATCACTGTCACCCACACTGTCCTACAACATATAACTGTGTAGGAAATCTGTATAAGAGTGTTGTTATACAAGGTCAGAATGCAAAACAGGGGTTTAATAATACATAAAGCAGATAGGAGATATACAGCAATATCTGTAGAGCAGACACAACTGTGATGGACAGTGTTTAGGTTGTAGCAGACACTGCCATGGTCTGAATCCTGGGAGTGGAATTAGGTTGCATACAGAATCATACCCCACAACTGTACAGATGAGGCCAGAATGTCCAGTATATGGGAACATATCTGCTGCCTGTCCCCCTGGTAAGTCTGTGGGATGATCCCAGATGTTCAGCCAGCAAACAGGGAATACAAGTGATTGTCAAACATCTATGAGAACACACCTGTCACTGTAGCAACCCCCGAAACTGTTAGGAGAGTAATAATTCAAGTATGTCCTATCTACACTCCCATGCCGTCAAGCTGTGACTAGAGTGTGTACAGTAACAGAGTGAGATGTGTGTGCATAATACTAATGTGTAATCCAGAACTTGTGTGGCAACAGTCAGGTAGTGCTAACAAACATTGATCCCACAGGTATGTTGGATACGAACACTGCACTGAGAAATACAGGCCATTATAACCTGTACTGGTACTGTTCACTTTGGTATTGTAGGGAACTGAGTGTTGCAGTTCCTCTGAATAATAAAGTGTCACTGGCCACTGTCATCCACACTGTGCTACATAATATAACTGTGTAGGAAAGCATGTACATGTGTGTGTCAGGTCACTAAAGGTGGAAGAGGGCAATATTCTAGATATGTCCAGGCATACCAGCATGTGATCAACACATGGCCACAGTCTGTGTAGAAAGAGTTGGATAGCATAGTGTAAAACATTAACCTGGAGTCCGGGTGTATGTGTAGAAACAGTTAGTTAGTGTTAACAAACATTCCCACCACAGGCATACCAGGTAAGAGGTGTACCTGCAGGTAAAACCGGGTCATGTGTAATGATGATAACAGCCATATCACTGTCCAAACTAAGGCAATAGGGTAGTGTAGTAAGACTTGTAAGGTACAGATAACAGCACTGACTAGAAAAGTAATGTGGACTACAGGAATATAGTAGTTGTTAATTGACATCTTTCTCTCTCCCCCCACCTTCTCCAACAGTAATCAACATACCCACCCCAACCGGTATGTAATGACTCTGATAATGTCCACTAGTTTGATAAATATTTGCATGGTTCCCATGCATGTGCTATATTGAATTATTCCAACATTGGTGGCATGGTGCCATCAATGTACCTGCATGCTGTTTTTATTACCACTGTGGTCCCATATATGCATGTGTTCTGTTTGCTATGCAACTGTTCTGTATCTGGTGTCTGTGTTAATGGGAATAGCTATGCATGCTGTTATACCTAACCTTGGAATGTGTTGACTATTACTAATCCACAAATGATGATGAAATCTAAACACTATTGCATGCTTGGGAAGGCGGGTCCCAGCGGACCTACCTGTCTCACCTCAGCTGGCCGTGGCAACAGGCACCAGCATATCTGGGGCCCAACCTGGGAACTCCCTTTCCTTTGGTCCTGCACCACCTTTGGGTGGAACTGCCTCAGGGATGGGGCTCGCCCTCCCGGGAGTGGACGTCAACAGGCACCTGTCACCTGTCACCAGGTAGGGGTCATGGTGCGTAGAGCGGTCAGCGAGCAGTTTGGTGATGTTCTACACCAGCTCGAGGGTCGCATGTTACGATTAGAGAGTCAGCCTAGCTTTATGTCTCAGCCCCCAGCCCAGCCACCTATGGGGCTATGAAGGTGCAGTGGTGACAGCCCATGCGTGGGGACCTCAGTTCCACTGTCACCATTAGGGGGCTTGTGGGTTTCTGATATCCCAACACCCCTCCCCATCAAGGTGTTTACCCTCCACATGTCATATACCACCCCTGTATGCATCTTGTTTGTCTTGTTTGTTAACCTACCCAACCTACCTCCCCAAATATACCTACTACCCCTTCCCAACATCCCACTCTCACCTGAAAAAAAAAGAGCAATCTGTTCCCACAAAAAATCTCGCCCCATACATAGGAGTCCATTTCACACACGTGTCCACTGGACACATGTAATCCAGTCTAATTGGCATTACAACTTATTATTATTGTCCTCACACCTCTCCCAGGGGTTTGAGTGTCCAAATATACCTACAAATGCAGTGTATATGCACAGCTGTTGCTGTAGAAGAAAGGGGCAACTATGGCAGCTATACTCTGTCACATATCGTCTACTCAGAGGCGATCTCTGCTTAACATACAAGGCCATGTCAAACCCAGAGCTTTTGGACATGCTACACTTAAAGAAATCCCAATCCCTCAGAGCTACACGCTACAGGGATCTAAATCTTGTCATCACAATAAACAAAACATGCTGGAGGGATAGGTTCCTGACCCAGAGACTCCCCAGACTCTGGAATAGATTGCCCATACATGTCAAGCAGAGTGCCTCTTTGGACCTCTTCAAGAGGAACCTTGATGATTGGATGGGAAAAAGGAAATTCACCCCAGGGATCACGTCAGTAGCCCTGCTAGACAGGGGTCCAGGAAAGTAAATAATGTGGGAAGAAATAGCCAGGGAATTGTTATGGCTAGGCTTGTATAGGCCCTAGGGCTGATAGCCTAGTACCAACCTATGAACCTATGGTCCTTCCCTACACCCTTCCTGCACATCCCTGGCTATTTTCACCTACTGTCTTTCCCTCTTTGTGCCCTTTTTTCACCACTTTCCTATCAACCCCATTTTCTTTTCTTTTAAAGAAATTAGCCTGGAGGTAAGTGGCAGTAAGCACTTTTAAGCAGCAGTAGGTTCATAGGTTCATACTAGGCTATCTGCCCTAGGGCATTTATAAGCCTAGCCAGAGTGTGTTTGGCTTTCGCCACCCATTTTAAATGAATTTTGCTATGCCCTTTTTCAAGCTTAGTATACTGTGCCTCTGTCTAACAGTGACACAGAAGTGATACCCAGGGTAAACCTACGATCTCCCATCCACTCATCAAGATTCCTCTTGAAGAGAGCCAATGAGGGACTCTGCTTAACCTGGACTGGGATTTTATTCCAGAGTGAAGGGAGCCTCTGGGTTATGAATCTGTCCCTCCAGCATGTCCTATTCATTTCAGTGCTGAGGTTCAAGTCTCTCGAGTGCGTAGCTCAATGGGATTTGGATTTTCTGAGGTGCAGCATGTCCATTAATTCTGGGTTGGATATGGCTTTATACGTCAGGCACAGATCGCCTCTGAGCAGGCGGTATGCCACTGAGTAGAGCTGGAGTTTCTTTAACCGGGCAGCATATGGCATCTGTTTGAGCCCTTTGATCCTCTTGGTGAGGTACTTTTGGGATCTTTCCAGTTGCTGCAGGTGTCTGGTAAGGTACATCCCAAAAGGGGCATTGTACTCAATTATGGGCCTGATGAGGGATGAGTAAAGAGGCACGATGACCTCCCCTGATCTAGATGTGAATCCTTCATGATTAGGTGGGCTATATAAAATGTTTTTCTAACCACTTTGGCCACGTGGTTTTCAAATGAGAGATTGCTATCAACTTGGGTCCCCAGGTCCCTAATTACTTCTTCTGTACTTAATGGATTACCACCTATGTGGTAATTTGTGGGCACTTTGTTTTTACCAAAGGGGATGACTATACACTTTTTGGCGTTTAGCTTGAGGCCATGGCTCTGGCACCAGTTGTCTGTTTCTATGAGGCCCTTTTGGAGGATGGTTGTGTCGGCTGGAGAGTCGATTATGGCTCCTAGTTTGCAGTCATCTGCGAACTTGGTCAGCCACAGTCCTTCCGTGTTGGCCTGTACCTCCAAGAAATATATACCGAACAAGAGAAGTCCCAGGACTGAGCCTTGTGGGACGCCACTTGTAACTTGGTTTGGAGTCTGACATGGCTTCAGCAATTCTAACCATGTGGGTTCTGTCCTTGAGCCAGTTTGCAACCCATCTAGTGACATAGGGGTTTATATTTAAGCTGGTGAGCTTATCTATAATGCCCAAGTGGGATATTGTATCGAAGGCTTTTGCGAGGTCCAGGTAGGCTGTGTGGACCACCTTCCCCTCATCAATGGCCTTGGTGACTGTTTCAAAGAAATCAACCAGGTTTAAGAGGTAGGATCTGCTCATAACAAAGCTGAACTGGGTAGGATCCAGTGTCTGTAGGTCCCCAATATCTTTATTTATGAGGTCCATGATGATCCTTTCCATAGCTTTGCAGACCAAGCTAGTCAGGCTTATGGGGCGATAGTTTCCAGGATCCGTTGAGGCACCACCTTTGTGGAGAGGGACCACTGTTGCTGTACACCACTCTTTGGGTACATATCCTGTAGTAAGGCTGATATTGAACAGTAGTTTTATGTTTGGGTTTAGCTCTTCTTGGAGTTCATGTAGGACACAGCCCGGGACACTGTCTGGTCCCATTGATGCTGTGTCTTTTGCTTTGGAGAGGGCAGCTCTTACCTGAGCATCTGAGATGTCAGGGGGGCAGCACTCTGCTGGGATAGATAGTTGCCCTTTTGATGAGGAGGGGGGGGGTTTGCTCTGAACCTGTCAGCTAGGATGTTGGCAATGTCTGTGGGTTCGGTGTATTTTTCGTCATTTTGGACTAATTCTGAGCATATCTGGGAATTCCCACTCTGGTTCCTAACACAACTAAAAAAAAGCCTTGTGATTATCCTTAGTGTCCTCTGCAATTTGTCTCTAAGCTGGCCTTAGAAGATTTTATGAGTGCCCGTAATTTTTTGCTAATACTGATCAGAGATGCCTTCCCTTTTTGGGATTTTGCTCTATCATGTAGTAGCTTCCTCCTTCTATTGTATAGTTTGTTTATGGCTGGGGTCCACCAGGCAGGACACCTGCCTTTGAAGGATTGGGTCTTAGTTTTATTTGTGATTGCATGATCCATGCATTCCTGAAGGTATTCATAGAATGTGTTTATAAAGGATTCTGCGGTCTGGGCTGTATTTTCCACAGGCCGTGGGGCTTTGAAGGATTCCACCTCGGTTTTGAGGAGTGGGTTTAAGCCTGTTTGCATGGGGGTATGCAATGCCTACACAGGTTAAGCAATTTAGAAGCTAACTGACCATAAGAAACTGTAACAGGAGGTTAGCAGTGCTTACCTCGGCGCAAACCCACGCAAACCCGCATAAAACTGCTTTAAAGTGCCTTAATCACTCTGTATCCAATGACCCATGTTATGCCCAGGAACAAAATATACAGCTTCTGCAAGGCTCAAACTCAGGATGCTGCACACCATAGACAAAGTGATTTACCACTAAGCCTTGCCAGATATACATACATCTGATGTTGTCAGAAACATATCATCCAGCCCAGTCATGTAACTGTACAGAGAATGTCTACCAACATTTAGATGTATGTGTGTGTGTAACTATATTAATATGTAAACAGATATGACATATCTATATATGTATATATATATGTATATATATATATATATATATATATATATATATATATATATTTAGAAATATATATATATATATATATATATATATATATATATATATATATATGAACATATTTACATGCAAATACCTACATTGACACATATATGTGTCTACACCTATATGCTGACATATACACAGCAAGTTACATATATGTATGCAGATATATATCTATGTAGGTATATACATAGTTTTATATATATATATATATATATCTAGGTATACATGGTCATACATCTGTATATAGCAATGGTAGATTAACAAAAACATATATGTCCACCATGCACCGTTAATAGGGTTGAGACGCCCCAAACAATATATGTCTTGTATGAATAGGCATACTCCCCCCACAGCCAAACACGTCCACCCTGCAATACACTACCAAGTGTTGCAGATCCCATAACCAGGACCTGACACGACATGGGCACAAGATGTTAACAGTACTACATCCCACCTGTATGATATCAGGCTGGTATTGGTAACATTTCATGCAGTGCAGTCTGGCTCCCATAGGAAATGTAAAATGTGGAAGCTATCAACAACCCCAGAATACACATACACAGACACATATATGCAGCTACAGATATACATATATATAGATATACATGTGACTACACATATACACACAGAGATATGTACAGTGAGATACATATGTAGAAGGTGCCCACAATATGGAACAGCCACTATGCCTACAGTTAACACCTTAGCAACTGGACACTGTATGGGGCCACCCATACAAATGACAATCGTTGCCTGCAACATATACCCACAGATAGGTCATAGGAAAAAACACCACACACAGGTTTGCAGAAATAGAAAACATTTATTTGTGTACTATTGCAGTTCTATATGCCATGTCATATAGCTGTTCAGACACTGAAATCCATATAAACAGAGTAATGCAACTGTGAAACAGTTATACTAATACAGTAGTCTGGAAAGGTTCAAAACTGTTGCTGTCCAGGCCAGGCCTTTCAAATTGTACAATAGTAAAGACAGACTGGGCCACAGGATACCAAACAATCAACAGTAAGTAATGCACGCTTTTAGTTCAGCAGCCTCCATCTACATTATGTACAAAATCACTAGGTGGTAAAGACTTCAGTTGACCAAATGGGATGTAACTGTTACATAACAACCATAACTGACACCATCACAAGCACACTGACAAAAAGAACAGTCTGTATGGCAGGAGGCAGTAGGCCTGCATTTACCCAATTTATGTAAGTAATGTAAAAATAGGTGAAGTGTATGGCACTGTACATCCAGATACCTTAAGGCAGCTCACCCCTGATACCCCCAACCTTTGTACAGCCTAGGTCATTTATGGTGCATCCCCCCTACACACAATAATACAGAGCCATATACCACTGTTACATACACTGACCTCTGGAGTGCATACTGGCACACATGTATTGTGTAGGTGAAGCCCACACATATATGGCCCCAGCCCCACCGTATGTGTGGTGGATACAACAGCAGTGGACTGATGGCAGCAATGGCAGTGTGATATTCTCACAGCCCACTACAGAACAACCCCTGACAGCATGTCATATGTGCAAAGCTTGGTATGTAGGTGGAGAACTGGGGCTGGAACACAGGCATATATGTGGAAAACTGTTGCCATACACTAAGCAAGTTGCTGGTGTTACAGGACAGTCTGCAACATACCCTTAGTTAGGTAATTGAGGTTAGAAACATAAATGGATGTAGCCATGTACTGATAGCACTCAATATACACACTGCCAGTGAAATATCTGACACAGGACCTGTGTGGTGGACAGACAAAACATGATAGGCACACCTCTGGCCACCAAGAGGATAGCCCCACAGTTGAGAGCTATGCAGACAGACTGCATTCCAAGGTAAACTAGCATTTTCACACACACCCTGTAACACCAGTACTATACAAAGCATAACACAACTCTACTCACACTCTGTCTGTAGTTCTGGAACCTCCTACAAATATGTAGCTGGCCTGACTGTGGCGCTTCTCCTGTAAGAGGTATTGCTACCTGCTGTCTGTAACACAAATGCCCACACACAGGAAGGATGTCCATCACAAAGGAAAGGTAAAGAGATCATGCCCACATGATGTAGGGATTTATAGTAGGTGGTTGCCATGACAGTGGTAATTGGAAGCACTACACAGCAAGCTGCATGCAGTTAGCAAGTGTAGGACACAGTTTGGTGCAGAGGCCATCACCTGATCAAGTGCATCACCTACTAAAGCCAGACTGCAATCTATTCAAAGCAGCTCAATCCATTCACGAGTGAAAGAAAGAGAGAGAGAGAGAGAGAGAGAGAGAGAGAGAGAGAGAGAGAGAGAGAGGAAAAAAAGCCAAAACTCTTCACACTAACAGCGTAAGTCACAGGCATTTAGCCAGCTGCCATTCAGTAAGACATCGTTCCCACAACAGGTATGTGAAGTATATGTACATGTATTAAAATGTAGTATCAGGTCCATCATAATGGGATAGATGATGTGGAATGAGTTATCTATGCCATCAGGTGTTGTGATGATGTTCAACTGAACAACTGTTATGGACAATAGTGTCTGTCCATGTGGGCAGTGGGCCATAGCTGTTAACTGTGCAGGTCAGCACTGACAGACAGGATGTAAGCTATCATAGTGTGTGTTGTGTAATGGGAAGTATGTATATTACGTGGCCAATAGCTGGTGGTGGAAGTAATGCCATTATGATGGACATGTGGGAGCCATGGCCCACCACTGGCAGGATTCTCAGGTGAATCTGTAATGAAGCATGCCGGAATGCCATTGGTGTGTAATAGGGTTACCTCTAGTGAGGTCCCACACATACCCCACTAATGTCAGGCCGTGTACATATGTGGCACCTGTCTGTGTTGCAGCAAGGCAGAACAGTGCAGCTGTGCAGGAAGGTGTTGTGAGATTGTGGAGCTGATATCTGAATGTACCCCACATATAGGTATGCAGATGTGTACATATGTCCCATATATAATATATAAAGATATATATGTATACCAGCATGTATGCCCAGAAATATACATATACCCATGTGTAGACATACATACGTGTATATATATATATACATCACATATATCTACACATATATAGATATATACCTATATGCACATGTATACATGTGTACAAACACACACACAAACATATATGTATGCAAAGACATGTTCCCATATCACTACCACAGTGATGTGTGATAGGTGCAAGGCAGCAGCACACATAGCAATACACACAGATATCTACAGCTTGCAGCATGTGCACCATGGATGGGTATGTCACATGTTACTCCCTTGTTGGCACCACATTGCCCCTGTCTGTGAAGTTTGCAATGGGAATATGGGGACGTATGGCAGGTACACATGTGGAGGTGGTCAGGATTGATAGATATAGAGGACAGTCTAAAGGGGTGGTATGTGACATGTGTTGGGTAAACACTGTGGATGTTGTGTGTGGTCTGTGATGTGGATGCCCCATGGTCCCCAATATGAGCACAATGAGAACAACCCTCCCATCCACTGCCACTCACAATAGCAGTCCACGTCCTGAAGGTGCCTGGTCTGGAGGCTGAACAGGAGAAGCATGTTGGCAGTGTGAATGTGTACTGGGTGCCTCAGACTGATATAGCACATCCCTCATGTGTCTGAGGAGCCCGGTCTGGAACAGACCCTAGAACTGAGCTCAGGGGACAGGAACATGTATGTGTGTGCCCTGAGGGGGTGGGGCAACATCCCCTGGGTGGTTCAACCTGATGGTATTGCTGCAATAGTACATGGGGAGGCCCCAGGTTGGGACACACATGTGATGTGGCCAGGTATCATGGGAAGATGGGTGTGGAGAGGTGGATCAGCTGGCCAATAGAACATATACATGCTATTGTGTCACTGTTATAGAACATTTGTTGGTAGTAATAGTCTACACAATCCGATACATGTCCAACAGCATGCATAGATATCCCCAATAACACAGACTGTCAGATATGCAGCAATCTCAGAGCAGCCATACCACTGGCATATATGTAACCATAGTGGCCCTGACAATGGCATGCAGGTGAATAGTCTGTAACAGGCCAGCAATGATAGTGTCCACACAGGGGACATGGCTACAATCACATAGCAGAAGGTGTGGTACAATACAAAATCTGTCCAAACAGGGTAGTTAAACTGTAGCCATACCTAATGAGTTGTGTGAGTCTGTTGAAGCTGATACGGTGTGGGGGTGACATAGATGTGTATTATGAACTGTAGTAACCTAGCCGTATGAGTTGCTCAGATCCGTTTCCATCTTTATGTCTTTCAGCCAAGATGGCATATGCATGGTTGCCCACCTATTCCAATGCTGAGAATGACATGTTGATAGCACACATTATCCAACACTATCACCTTCTGTTTGGCAGGCACACACATGAGCAGCAGGAGTGGACCACCCTGTAGAATGGCCTAGTCCACAGGGTCAATGATGTCGGACTGCACAACCTCAGTTATGAGCAGGTCCATCATCATTGTAATGACCTGCTTTGCAATGCCCACCGGCATGCTTCTGCAGTCTGGGGGATCACCTCACCACAGGGGGGGCCCATGCCATCCATCCCCCCTGAGATGTGTGGAGGAGCTCCTGGTCAGCCTCATAGCACCTGCCTATCCAGACCACCAACAACCACTGGACCCCTTCATGGAGGTGGGTGTCACCCACACACCGGCCAAGGAGAATGCAGGTAAGGACACAAGGCACATCAGTAGACCACTGTTGTGTAAGCATCCGCATTGGTACAGGTAGATCATGCATATCAGACATGTCATAGATATATCGTGTTGCTGCATTGTAGTGATAAACAGATTCCAGATGTGGTAGTATTGTGGGAATTTACCATTGATATATGGTAGTACTGCACTCAGCCTGTTGCAGTGCCACAGTTGAGGTCACTGACATTACATCTCTTACCCTCTCATGTTGGTCACACTGGGATAACAACAAGGCAGCAGCCTGTAGCTGGTGAGTATGTTTTATATAGATGCATGCCAACACACCGGGCATGTAATGGTGATGGTATATTCCATGCACACATCTAACACACCTACCCTGAATGCATGCTGTACATGTGCATGTATTGTTGCTGTGAAATGCACGGTCTCACAGGGGTGACCATGATGGGGTATTGGAAGGGTATGTCAGACACCTTCATGATAACTAACATCCTGTCATTGCGGAATGTGTCCACAGGGGGTAACATACTGGTGGCAGACATGGCCTACAGTAGTGACATGTTCTGAACAACACCCATATACAGTGCAACACCAGTGTATATACCTGTAGGGCAATGACAATTGCTGCAGAGATACACTATGGCATAAGGCATTACAGTAGTCCACATTATCAGCTGGGTCTAGGCTGCAACATGTGATGTTCAGTGTATGGGACACTGCAAAATGACACACATGTGTAGGGCTTACCTGTCATGCATCTGCATAAAAGCTGAGAGGGGGGTCTCAGCATGACACACCAGTGCACTGCAGCAGGGATCCTATGGATGGTAGGAATGGCTCTATCTGCACATAGTCAGGTTCAGGACATGTGGCAGCCATAACCCTACCCACACAGAAATAATGATGGCAGTGTGTGAACACTATGGGATGTGCACATGAGTACACCTTGCAATCATGCAGAATAGGGGGATATGTGTAGGGCAGACTGAACATACACTGGCAAATGCAGATGGCTCATGCTGGTATACCCCTGCCAGGAGCAGTGACTGTTGTACACACAACAAGAGGTGTGATATACCATCATGATAAGGGTGTGGACACATATTCCAACAAGGTGTGTATGCATTATGGTCAGCAGCCGCACACTTAACACAATCTGTAGACACTGCATGTGAAAGTACGGACATATGTCACATACTGGGCTGGCATACTGCTAAGATATGCAGTGATATGGTCCCATGGCAGATCAAGGATGTGTGTGTAAAATCAATAAAGGTGTGTACACCCCCCATAGCCATGGTATGCTCTGATGGTTGTCAGTATAAAATGTGTACATGGGTGCAGTGGTATCCAGAGGAAGCGGCATCACCTAGAGACATAGCACATGCATCACACACATGTATACTGTTACGAGCATGGATTGACTATAGCTGAACTGCACGCTGTTCTGTACCATATGTTCTGCATGTTGGCAGATGGGTAATAGGAGGACTGTGTGTACTATCATTGTGCAACCTCACCTGTATGTGTGTGTGTGTGTGTGTGTGTGTGTGTGTGTGTGTGTGTGTGTGTGTGTGTGTGTGTGTGTGTGTGTGTGCATCCTGGTGGTTAGTTAGTTTGTCTGCAGGGTCACTCTGGTGAAGTGTAAGGAGGTAGTTGCATGTATGATGTGTGTGTGCATGCGTGTGTTTGTGTGTGTGGCCATGTATGCACATGTGTAATTGTGGAGTGTTCATACAGCTGTACCTCCCTTTGGGACCATGCAGTACATGGACATGGACTGCCACATTACACACCAGGAATACCTGTCATGTGTGTAATCACAGGACAGCAAATAGTATAATATGGTACAGTCATCCAGAGGGAAGGTAGACTCCAGGTACACACTTAATATCGCAGTCAGCAGAGAGGTCACTTACAACCCACGTATGCAACTCTACAGATGCATTAGGGAAGTACTAGTTAACACCAGGGAGTGTAGCAAAATATTACAGGTGTCACATGATGGGCTGATGGAGCAGCATATCTGGCATGTACTGAGCATTACATACACATGACACACCAGTGGGAGGTATTATGGATACAACATAGTAGCCCACACATATAGGGGCCATGCACATCATTTCTGGGCATAGAGAGGGTGCATACCAAATGATAGCAGTGAGGCCATGTAAATCCACTACACACAGATCAGGCAGGTAAAGTAGCAACAGGCCTTGTGTTGTGACCGCTTGTGTGGGCATTTAGAGGACTGTGATGTTAATGAGTGGTATCAATGTGTGTATGTTAACACGTGTGATGCAGGATGGGGTAACACATGGACATATACGTGGGACTGTCTCTAAAGCCATGGTCAGGTAGGTATTATGGAGGTGTGTGTTTGTGTGTGTGTGTGTGTGTGTGTGTGTGTGTGTGTGTGTGTGTGTGTGTGTGTGTGTGTGTGTGTGTGTGTACTGTTAGGCAATGCTGTGCAGGTTTTAAAGTGTGTTTATTGTTTTCCCCCACAGGTGGCGAGGTGGGTCAGGGTCCCTCCTGCATGCGATCTGATGTAGGTGTCCACACAGACACTGATGTTGATGATGATAATAATGTTGAGGCACAGGTGGGGTTGTCAGGGGCCGACACTGTGCCAGCATTTGACATCGTCTTTTTAGCCACGCCACCCCCGCACACCGTTTCAGTACCTATACACACCCCATCACCAGTGGCCATAGCAGAGGGACAGCTGGTGTTCAGTGGCAGTGCATAGGAAATTCTGGTAACCATGCCTACTGTGTCCGGTTGCAGCAGGCATAGCCAGATATCTGACAGCCCGCCACATATTCAGATGTCCCAGGGTGCTCATGGTAGGGCCGCTGGACATCATGCCCCTGGCAGAGGCGACATAGTTGCTACCAGCAAAAGTATGTTTCAGGCTGTCATGGTGGGGCAGGCACATATAGAGCATTAGCACAGACAGGGCCTGAGGCTGCAGAAGACTGCTCTTGAATCTTCAAATGACAATGCCCATGAACTGGCTGGTGCCATCCGTGGATTAACTGAGTTCATGATTAGACAGTCTATTGAGATGTTGGCCCTCCTTAGCCATGGTCTGTCTGTGCTTGAACGTGTGGTGGGAGTGTGGTGACATGGGCATGGACATAGGCCAGCAATGCCAATAGCTGGTAGTCAAAGTGGATGTGCCAGGACACCATGGGGCTCCCTTAGTGGCAGTAGCAACCTTGACAATGTGGGGGGTGTGCTGTCCACACCACATCACATCAAGCCACATGCACGTGGTCCTGGCCAGTACCAGGCGGGATCTGGTACCAGTGGACAAATGTCATCAGCAGGTGAGAGTAGCACATTGAGGTCTGTACCTGGACATGCCCGCGGAACCCCTGGCAGGCGCAGCCCATGTGTCCATGGCCAGAGGCAGTGAACTGCACACCCTGCCAGATATGGTCTGCAGTTGTCCATAAACACCTGTGTAGGGCAGCCACATGGCGGAACTGTGTGCATGCATACCCACACACTATGCAAACACACCTAGGGCAACCCCATACCTACACACACCACATCACCTCTGCTAGCTTCCCAGAGTACACCCCTCACCCTCACACATGGTGTCAAATGTATGGTCCACCCTCGGCCTCTGGCAAACCAACAACATACCCTGTGCATATGATGATACCTGTGCCCCACCCTGTCATCCATACCATCGATGCAGGGACAGGCTGATATGTTTCTGATGCACATGGTGATTGCACAACAGTGTACCATGGTACTGCAGTGTAACATGTTGTAGGGAGTAGAGTGTGAGGCATAATTGGCAGGTAGTGTAGCTGTCCAGAAATGATGCCTTATAGATGTTAGTAACACTGGTTGGTTGTGGTCTCTATAATGTTATCCAATTGTGCTATAGGTGTACATGTGTCAGCACTAGGATGCCCTGTGCATATGATGATACCTTTGCCTCATCGCTGTCACCCATACCATCAATGCAGGGACAGGCTAATTTGGTTGTGATAAACATGGTGACTGAACAACAGTGTACCACAGTCCTGCAGTGTAACATGCTGTAGGGAATATAGTGTGAGGTATATTTGGCAGGTAGTGTAACCATCGAGCAATGATGCTTTATAGCTGTTAGTAACACTGGTTGGTTGTGGTCTCTATAATGTTATCCAATTGTGTTGTAGGTGTACATGTGTCAGCACTAGGATCCCCTGTGCATATGATGATACCTGTGCCCCATCCCTGTCATCCATACCATCGATGCCGGAACAGGCTGAAATGGTTCTGATGCACATGGTGACTGTACAACAGTGTACCACAGTCCTGCAGTGTAACACGTTTTATGGAGTAGAGTGTGAGGCATATTTGGCAGGTAGTGTAGCTGTCCAACAATGATGCATTATAGCTGTTAGTAACACTGGGTGATTGCGGTCCCTATAATGTTATCCATGTGTGTTGTAGGTGAATATATGTCAGCATGAAGATGGTCTGCAGTCATATTGCACAATGGGGTATGTCATTGTGCTGACACCATGGCTGTGACATGTCTGGGGAACAGTCGAACACATTTCACAGGTTATTACACCAGTTACTGCTTGTGCCACATGGGCAGGTGGCCCGCTGATGAGTGTATACCCTGCAACCTGATGTAGACCCATCCACATGCATGCACACTGTTACTTACCAACACTGGGACTAGACCCCTACCGAGCTATGTCATGATATTGATGTGTGTGGCTTACATTGCACACATCAGACAGTGTTTAGGGTGAGGTGTGTCCCAGGTTACATGGTACATGCAGAACATCCCCCGGCATGTACAGTATGCTAATGGTGATGTAATGGGTGTATTTGGATGATACGTAATGTGACATACCATCATATACACATTTACAGACACATAACAGCCAGACACACATGAGAGATACCAGGGCCTATCGCTGTTAGCTACCTTGAGTGTGTCTCCAATGTGTTACAGGTAGGCTGCACACATCACATGCATAACCGGCTTGGATTGTGGTAACAGTTACCTGTATGATTGATGGTGACACTGGTTACTATAATGTGGTACATGGGACATATACCTGGTGTACCTTGGTGTAATAACAGTGTACACAGCACCCACATCTCCCACTGGATATTGTACTCCCTGAAACCCATGATGACACTCTGCTATACCCACCAGCATACATTGGCCATGACTGCAATGCAACCCATACTATACCCCAACATTGGTACTACAGGGATATGCATCTCATGCCCATGCCACATGTGTAGTAGGGTGTCAATCAAGCATAGGTTGCCTGTACATATCCCAGCTGGATACCTGCAATCTGCACATCTGTACAGGGATTGACAGTCATCAGCTTGGCAGGTAGCTATGCAGTAGCATGAGTGCGTTGACAGACCAGTAAGGAGTATATACTGTGACACAGCTCACACATCAGGGATACAACAGGGAGGCTTTGGTGTCCAGCCATGCTCACAGGTGTGCCTGTTGTCAGTACTACATAAAGCACTCTGCTCTTGCCTGGGTTAGCACTGTCAACAGTAGTACTGCCATGATACACTACATGCCTGTGTGACAGCACGTACCCTGGGATACTACACTTGTATGTCATGCAATCACATGGATAACAGTGCTGTATAGGCCTCATATATGTCTGTGTTCCACACATGACACCCACACTCCTTGTTACTGTAATGACAGAACATAGATGCATGTATTGTACATGGCATCCCATACACCTATTACAGGTTATCAGACTGGGTCGTGTGTCCTGGTTACCAGGGCTAAGCTATGCTTATCAAGTATCAACATTGCCGCAATATAACAGTTAAGCTGATTTGCACACTGGTAAGTGCTGCCTACACTGTGTAAGCACCCATATATTTATCCATAGCTTAGCGCTGCTTAGTTTCATGCAAACATGCTTAAAGCTGCTCAAAACTGCCTTAACCACTCTGTATGTGGCAGTCCTTGTTTTGCCCAGCAACAAAATGAACAGCCCTTGCAGATCTTGAACTCAGGACCCTTTACACTGAAGTCACAACACGTAACCACTACACCATGACCACTGTGAAGACAGCTGTTGTTTTACCAATATAGCTGTCAATACACATATTGAGTAGTATTGAACAATTGCCTTTAGTTCCTAAATTGTGTAGTCCTTGTTACTAATATGACTGTTGCATCACATATGTTGTTTTATCATTATGTACACATAGCAGATACATACGGTGAGATACATGTAGGAGGGTATACACAACCGTGACATTTACTCATGACAGGTATATGGTTCTATACATATCATAGGTGTATATATGTCTACATGTACATACACATGTATACTCATATATATGTCTGAATACATATCTGTATAGTGCTACATATATATGGCCATGTGTACATCTCTTCGTATGTACATATCTATCTATTTATATATATATATATATATATATATATATATATATATATATATATATATATATATATATATATATATATATATGTATATATATACATATATATATATATATATATATATATGTGTGTGTGTGTGTGTGTATATATATATATATATATATATATATATATATATATGTATATATATATATATGTATATATATATATATATATATATATATGTGTGTGTGTGTGTGTGTGTATGTATATATATATATATATATATATATATATATATATATATATATATATATATATATATATATATATATATATATATACACGTATGTATACATATGTGTAGATATAGATATATGTATGTATATAGCTATATATGCATGCACATCCTAGGTGTACAGATATGCCTATATATATGTTGATATGTATATGTGTAATTATATATACAGATATCTGGATATTTATATGTACATATATTTTCACCATATGTCCTGGATATGGAGTGTAGCCCTACCCCAGGCCCTATAGTCCCAACTTTGTAGTGCAAGGGGATGTCAGGTATGTATAGTAGCTATATTAGTAGACTATTGCTACTGTAATTGGGATTTTTGTCACAGACATGGTGTGTGTGGGAGGTCAAATCTGCTTTTCACATGTGCGCCATTGGCTACTGACAGGCATCCTAAGGACATCAAAGTACAGTACTGCTACTAGCATGTAATGCCCCTGTGGACTGCAGCAGAGTTATTGGCCAATATATGTGGACATTCTGATATACTCTGTACAGTCTAGAGGTATACACAGAACCCGTTAGTGCAAAACATGTGGACCAAGCCTGACAATATGGAAGTTAACAGCCATGTAGATGAGTATAACACATAATGACTGGTATACATTTGCCACCATAGGTTATGCATTCACATACCTCTGTCTGTCCTGACACAATAACCACTGGTACAGGGGTGCCATGGCCACATACTACCCACTAGATATTGACATACATCTGTACAGCATCCCACTGCTCTGTCTAACATACATGACTGTTAAGGGAGGCCCAGCTGCAGTACATCTGGCAAGTATCTGGACATGACATCTCACTGGGTAACAACACTAAGCTGTTAGGCATGCAACAATGCACTGTTCAGGCTACAGGCAGACTGGCTCAACACTAGCCTACATCTCCTATGTGGGAATGCACATGTACCTACATATATAGCAGGCTCTATAGGCATGTCATAGCACAGGGTAAGATACACCTGTGTGAAAGTGCATAACCATAACCAATGTGAACACATCCACAGCCACATATGGTAAGCTAGCATAATATTACAGTATATGGACTATCTGTTGAACGCCATCCTCATATGTGCCACTCACAGACTAACCCTACATATATTGGGCTGCTACACAGTTTGGTCTGATGCCTGTCTGTGGTATGGGACATGTGTGTCTATGGCCGAACAAACATGTAAGCCGATACGGTAACATACAGTGGAGCAGCATGTAACATCAGATAGGATGGGACCTAGAACAATGACATCTACCACAGTCTGTACACAGGCCAAAGTACATATTAACAATACACACACTTTTGGCATTCACCATATGTACACAGACCTCAGTACTGTACAAACAACTATAGAATGTTCAGGTTATGTCATCAAAAATAACCCCTACTGTACATATGTGTAGTAGTCTGATATCTCACTGGCTTGTTATCAGATATGATGACACTAATTATGGTGTATAGCACATATGCACCTCTTAATGCATGACATATGTACAAAGGTTGACAGAGTTGTGGCTGGAAGCACATACACAGGGCCAGTATTGACATGTTGCTGTGATAACTTCATACATTTACTGTTGTAACAGGGTTTGTTGCAACATATGTCCTATGAGGGATATGAAGTCAGTAACTGTCACAGCTTTCACCATCTAAGGACTGCAATCCTCACACTACCTTCTGCAATTTACAGATAGATGTTCTGTGGGTAACACATGAAACCAAAGACACAACACACTGCACAGTCTGCAGATGACCCTACAGATGGGGATTCCTCATAAACATAGAACTGACATGGCAGGTATTAAAACATGTAGGACAGCCATATCCACATACACACACTCACACACACACTGTTAAACTAACATTACTACAAATGCAGTATAGCAGCACTTACAGTCTGTAGTCAGGTCAGGCACATCCCCCTCCTGTGTGTTGCTCTGTTTCCACAGTGTATGTTGTTAGAGATAAATCCCCAATCCATCTGAGATGTTGTTTGCCAAACAACAGATCTAGTTCCTGCTCACAGTGAATGGAAAGGGCCAACAGCAACATGATCTTCCCAGATGTTGGAGTGTGTTTCCATGCAATTGGCTATGGGAATGTTACCACAGCTGTTGTACATGCAATCAGCTAGGGGAGGTCAGCAATTCGTGCAGAGGCCATCAGCTGATCATGAGCATCACTTAAAATACACATGCTGCTGCCTAAGCAAAGCAGGTGTAGGTCTCCACATCCACCAGCGAGGGAGAGAGAGAGGCAGACAGAGGCAAAGACAAGTCAGGGAGGGGTGGGAGAGAAAAACTTAAGCATGTTTGTGTCACACACCTACCAGCACAGGGTATCAAACCCCTGATGACTATGTAGTGCTATCACATTTCTATGCAGTTATTGGATGCACTACATAGGTTACATGTTGTGGAGTCCTTAGAATGTATATGTGATGGTGAGTGACATTTGCAAAAGGGATATGGTAGCTATACATTAGGTGTAGTACACATGCCTGTCCACATGAACAGGTGCCAGTGTCAACACAGCAACATTCTCACAGGGATGCACACACATTGACACACTTGGCACGGCCAGGAATACAACCCATCACTAGTGAGATTACCACAACACATTACTGTGCAGATATCATATGCACCACAGGGGTCATACAGAGGTTATATGGCCAAAGGGTATGTGGAGGTGTCGAACATCAGACAGCATGCTGCAGTATGCCAATGGGGGTTGTAGTGAGTGTGAATGTGGACATACGCATCATACAACACACACACACACACACACACACACACACACACACACACACACACACACACACACACACACACACACACACACACACACACACACACACACACACACACACACACACACACACGGTGCCAGTACTGACATGCATGGGTGCATTGATTCATGGGTGTGTAGTGATGAACTGTGCCAGACGGCTATACAAGGCTAGGTGATGGGTACACCTTGGCATCAGGCTACATGACAATGGCCAGCATTGTGGCTCAGAGGTGTAGACTCTAGATTTGCCCACACAGGTGGTTATTGTACTCACCATCCAGTCACCTGGGTGAGTAATACGTGTGGGCAATGCTGTGCATTGCTTGTCATGTATGTGTTCCTTAGTCCATGACATGGATGGTGTCTATGCTGTGCACACCTCCCACATGCATGTACAGTGACATATGGAACTGTTCCTGGGGTGTCTGGCCCTTGTTGTGTACACAGATTATCATCAGATGTGCCATTCCTGGCCTCATGTGGCAGGAACTGGTAATGGACAGCTTGTTTACTCTATACCTACATTGATAGCATGCTAACAGCATACCCTGGTGTCAGTAGCATCTGTCCATACAGGGCATGTTTTTAGGCATAGGTTTATAGGTTCATATGTTCATACTAGGCTATCTGCCCTAGGGCATTTATAAGCCTAGCCAGAGTATGTTTGGCTTTTGCCACCCATTTTAAATTAATTTTGCTATGCCCTTTTTCGAGGTTAGTATACTGTGCCTCTGTCTAACAGTGACACAGAAGTGACCCGGGGTAAACCTACGATCTCCCATCCACTCATCAAGATTCCTCTTGAAGAGAGTCAGTGAGGGACTCTGCCTAACCTGGACTGGGATTTTATTCCAGAGTGAAGGGAGCCTCTGGGTTATGAATCTGTCCCTCCAGCATGTCCTATTTATTTCAGTGCTGAGGTTCAATTCTCTCGAGTGTGTAGCTCGATGGGATTTGGATTTCTTGAGGTGCAGCATGTCCCTTAATTCCGGGTTGGACATGGCTTTATATGTCAGGCACAGGTCGCCTCTGAGCAGGCGGTATGCCACTGAGTAGAGCTGGAGTTTCTTTAACCGGGCAGCATATGGCATCTGTTTGAGCCCTTTGATCCTCTTGGTGAGGTACTTTTGGGGTCTTTCCAGTTGCTGCAGGTGTTTGGTAAGGTACATCCCAGAAGGGGCATTGTACTCGATTATGGGCCTGATGAGGGATGAGTAAAGAGGCACGATGACCTCCCCTAATCTAGATGTGAATCCCTTCATGATTAGGTGGGCTATATAAAATGTTTTTCTAACCACTTTGGCCACGTGGTTGTCAAATGAGAGATTGCTATCAACTTGGGTCCCCAGGTCCCTAATTACTTCTTCTGTACTTAATGGATTACCACCAATGTGGTAATTTGTGGGCACTTTGTTTTTGCCAAAGGGGATGACTATACACTTTTTGGCATTTAGCATGAGGCCATGGCTCTGGCACCAGTTGTCTGTTTCTATGAGGCCCTTTTGGAGTATGCTTGTGTCGGCTTGAGAATTGATTATGGCGCCCAGTTTGTAGTCATCTGCGAACTTGGTCAGCCACAGTCCTTCCGTGTTGGCCTGTACCTCCGAGAAATGTATACCGAACAAGAGAGGTCCAAGGACTGAGCCTTGTGGGACGCCACTTGTAACTGGTTTGGAGTCTGACATGGCTCCAGCAATTCTAACCATATGGGTTCTGCCTTGGGCCAGTTTGCAACCCATCTAGTGACATAGGGGTTTATATTTAAGCTGGTGAGATTATCTATAATACCCGAGTGGGGTATTGTATCGAAGGCTTTTGTGAGGTCCAGGTAGGCTGTGTGGACCACCTTCCCTTCGTCAATGGCCTTGGTGACTGTTTCAAAGAAGTTGACCAGGTTTAAGAGGCAGGATCTGCCCTTAACAAAGCCGAACTGGGTAGGATCCAGTGTCTGTAGGTCCCCAATATCTTTATTTATGAGGTCCATGATGATCCCTTCCATAGCTTTGCAGACCAAGCTAGTCAGGCTTATGGGGCGATAGTTTCCAGGGTCCGTTGAGGCACCACCTTTGTGGAGAGGGACCAATGTTGCTGTACACCACTCTTTCGATACATATCCTGTAGTAAGGCTGAGATTCAACAGTAATTTTATGTTTGGGTTTAGCTCTTCTTGGAGTTCATGTAGGACGCAGCCCGGGACACCATCTGGTGCCATTGATGCTGTGTTTTTTGCTTTGGAGAGGGCAGCTCTTACCTGAGCATCTGAGAAGTCAGGGGGGCAGCACTTTGCTGGGACAGATATTTGCCCTTTTGGTGGGGAGGGGGAGGAGAAGTTTGTGCTGAACCGGTCAGCTAGGATGTTGGCAATGTCTGCGGGTTTGGTGTATTTTTTGTCATTTTGGACTAATTCTGAACATATCTGGGAATTCCCACCCAGGTTCCTAACATAACTAAAGAAAGCCTTGTGATTATCCTTAGTGTCCTGTGCAATTTTTCTCTCGAAGCTGGCCTTAGATGATTTTATGAGTGCCCTTAGTTTTTTGCTAATACTGATCAGAGATGCCTTCCCTTTTTGGGATTTTGCTCTATCATGTAGTAGCTTCCTCCTTCTATTGTATAGTTTGTTTATGGCTGGGGTCCACCAGACAGGACGTCTGCCTTTGGAGGATTGGGTCTTGGTTTTATTTGGGATTGCATGATCCATGCATTCCAGAAGGTATTCATAGAATGCATTTATAAAAGATTCTGCGGTCTGGGCCGTATTTTCCACAGGCCCGAGGCCTTTGAAGGATTCCACCTCGGTTTTGAGGAGTGTGAAATTTGCTTTAGAGAAGTTTTTCACTGTGGTTTTCTGGGCAGGGGGTGGGGTCGGGATGTGAATATCCAGTGATATTAGTTTATGGTCTGATCTTACCAGTGAGGGATACACTTCTGGTCTGGAGCATAGAGTCCCCATGTTGGTGATGATCAGGTCCAGTATGTTTTCTCCTCTTGTGGGAGTGGTAACAAGTTGTTCCATAGCATCTGAGTTTATGAATTCTAGGAACCTTTGGGCTAGGGTGTTGGAGCTAGAGTAATGCTCCCAGTCTATGTTTGGGTAGTTGAAGTCGCCCAATATAATGGTGCTTGGAGAGACCTTCATATTTTCCAGTGTTCTCAGGAAGGCTGAGTAGGGTTCCTGGGTTTGGGAGGGTGGTCTGTAGCAGGCTATAAACTGGAAGGCAGTTTTACCCCCTGTTAGTTGCACATGGATAGTCTCTGATGCTTCGTGCTTTGCCACCAACCTGGAGGTGTGGGTATCTTTGATGAATATCGATACTCCCCCTCCTTTTGTGGTTGGGTCCAAGTTTTGGGGCCGAAAAGCATGGTGTGAGGTATAACCTGGTAGTGCTGGGGTGCTCTCGGGAGCCCTGAACCAGGTTTCTGTTACTGCACAGATATCGATGTTCTCCATGCTAATGAGAGTTTTGAGTGCGTGCATCTTGAGGTTTAGGCGTTGAGTAGCATTACTCTTAGTTTCTTATCCCTTGTAATACCTATGCAGGTGGGTTTGTCTTTTGAGCCTTGCCTAAAAAAGGCACTATGGGGGTAGCAAGAGCCTTTGCCAATATCCGAAAGCCCAGGGGTGACAGGTGCAAGCTGTCTCTAGTGAAGCATCGTGGCTTGTTGAGCATATCATCCTAGGCTGACAGGCATTGGATCCCCTTTGAATGACACCAATACTTAAGCCAATTGTTGAAATGAATCATCTTGTCTTCATATTGTGGCATCATTCTTGGTGAGGGTAGGATGCTACTCAAGGTCAGGGTCATACCGGCCTGGGCTACATGCTCAGAGAGCTCCTCTATGTCTCTTTTCATGTAGTCCAGGGAGGTTTGTCTCAGGTCATTCACACCAGCATGGACAATGACTGAGTCATATTTGTACTTGCCTTGGACTGACCTGAGTGCTTGTGTTATGTGGCAGATCCTAGCCCCCGACAGGCTGCTCACTGTGACCTTCTCCTTGTTCAGCCTGGTGAGCGGGACGTCAGTGTGCCTGACGATAGAGTCGCCTATTACAAGTGTATCAGGTGTGTTGTTTAGCCTTAAGGGCTGTGACTGTTCGGCACACTGGCTTTGTGAGATATGTGTTGCACGTGTTTTGTTTTGGGGTAGCAGTTGCTTGGGTGTCTGCTTTGGAGGTCTCTGCTGCTTAGACAGATCTTTATTTAGAGCCTCCGAGTATGTTTTTGTGTGATTATGTGTTTGGTTTGCTGTCGTGGTAGGTCTATGTGAGACTGGAATTTTAGTGAGTGTGGTTTCCTTCTCCTTCTGACTGGTTATGCCAGTACTGAGTTGAGAGAACTTAGCCTCCGGTTTGGCTACATGGTTGCAACTCTCACATGTGTTGGAATTTGTTGGGAGGAGGAGAGGGTTGTCTGTGTACATGAGGCAGTTGTAACATTGCCTCAGGATTCCCAGATTCACCAGCTGGACTAGAGAGGAGATTGACAACTGACCTTTGGACATGCTAGAATAATATTGGGAATTCCTTTATAATTGAAAACAAGGGCCAATGGGGAACAAGGTATTCAAGGGGAGTTTGTGAGAGTGTAGTGCTTTTAATTTTTAGTGCTGACTTATATAATTGCTTTAGTGAGCAAGTGCCAGGTAACTTAAGTGCAATGTGTTACAGGTAACTTAAATGCAAAAACGACAAACAGTAACTTTCTTTCAAGTGAAACAAGGAAATAAGTACAGTAAGTAATGCAGATATCACTAGGGATCCACAGAAGTGCTGAGAAGCCACGTTTTGGTGGAATTAGCGTTCCAGGGAAATAAGCAAACAAATAACAAGCATACAAACAAATCTAGATTCAGCAGGCCTGGATCTAGTCTATGCTACAGCAAACAAGGTGCACCAATTTCAGTAAGAAACAGTTCAAATATGCAGGCACTATAAACCTTTAACCAGAAATTCCCAGCTCAGAAGTGCAGAATCCAGCCTCTCCTCCCACAAGAGTGCAGACCACGAACCTTCTTAATGTAAAATAACTGGCCTGAAGCCCAAGTGCTTAAACCAGAACTAATACACTTTAAGAATAACAGACACTGAGCTCTCAGTCAGCAGTTCCCAACTTAGAAGGATGAAAGCTATCTGTCCTGCCACCACAGTGCATGCCACAAACCTTCCTAATGTAAAACAACTGGTCTGAAGCCCAAGTGCTTAATCCAAAAGACTTAGAATGATAGCTACACTTTAATTAAGTTACTACCAAGCAGTAATAAATACAATTGAATACTTTAAAGAATGCCTGGATTAGTGCTCAAGTTATACAAACAAAGCTATATTCTGCAGGCCTGGATCTAGTCTATGCTACAGCAAACAAGGTGTACCAATTTCAGTAAGAAGCAGTTCAGATATGCATGCACTATAAGCTTTTAACCAGAAATTCCCTGCTCAGAAGGGCAGAGTCCAGCCTCTCCTCCCACAAGAGTGCAGACCACGAACCCTCTTAATGTAAAATAACTGTCCTGAAGCCCAAGTGCTTAAACCAGAATTAATACACTTTTAGAATAACAGACACTGAGCCCTCAATCAGCAGTTCCCAACTTAGAAGGATGGAAGCTACCTGTTCTGCCACTACAGTGCAGACCACAAACCATCTTAATGTAAAACAACTGGTCTGAAGCCCAAGTGTTTAAACTAAAAGGCTTAGAATGAGTTACACTGAGCAGTAATAAATACAATTGAGTACTTTTAAGATGACGCAAAAGCAAAATAAAGTAGGAAGAAACACAAGTACAGTAAAAGCAGATGAATTCTTTTTTTTCAGAAAAGTAGCAAAAGCAGTAGTAAATACAATTCTCATGCAGTGCAGGCTGGCACACTTGAATATGTAGCAATATTAATCCACACACAGTTTGAAAAAATGTAATTAAATTAAAAAGGACTAAAAGCAAGTGCAGAAAGGGTTTATTAGGTAGAATGTGGTAAAGAGATGGGCCTGGGGGAGTGTCTTAGATCAAATCTACAGTGGGGCGGGCACTGCAAAAGCAGATGTGAGGAATGTGCAAATTATAAAGCCAAAAAATATATACTGATCTCTATATATTTGCAGAGCAGTAAGACAACAGATATCTAAGCAAACAATTTAGCTCTATAATACAGAATAATACAGAAAAATATACTCAGCTCTATATATTTACAGATAGTTCTGTAAGGCTGTCTCTCAAACTAAGGTTCCAGTTTGAATGCAGATTGTTAATTAACAGGACACACAACACTAGCTCAATTATATCAGCTGAAGACAAGGCAGGAAATGAGGGGGGGGGGTTGGGAAAAACAGTTTCAACACAGATGTGAGGAATGTGCAAATTATAAAGCCAAAAATATATACTGATCTCTATATATTTGCAGAGCAGTAAGACACCAGATATCTAAGCAAACAATTTAGCTCTATAATACAGAATAATACAGAAAAATATACTCAGCTCTATATATTTGCAGACAGTTCTGTAAGGCTGTCTCTCAAACTAAGGTTCCAGTTTGAATGCAGATTGTTAATTAACAGGACACACAACACTAGCTCAATTATATCAGCTGAAGACAAGGCAGGAAATGAGGGGGGGTGGGGAAAAACAGTTTCAACACAGATGTGAGGAATGTGCAAATTATAAAGCCAAAAAATATATACTGATCTCTATATATTTGCAGAGCAGTAAGACAACAGATATCTAAGCAAACAATTTAGCTCTATAATACAGAATAATACAGAAAAATATACTCAGCTCTATATATTTGCAGATAGTTCTGTAAGGCTGTCTCTCAAACTAAGGTTCCAGTTTGAATGCAGATTGTTAATTCATTAGGCATGGTATGTCCTTTGTGGGTCACATTTGATGGCATCACAGGTGTTTCTGGTGTCCAGTGAGGAACATGGGGAAGGTGCACTGTCTGCATGTGCATGCCTATTGGACAGATGGACAGGGTGCCATGCCCTCTGTAGGCCAATGCAATCACTCCATAGTTACTATCAGTGGGAAATATGCAGTGTACTACCAACATAGCGGGTGTTGCCTAGGCAAGTGTGTGTGTGTGTGTGTGTGTGTGTGTGTGTGTGTGTGTGTGTATGAGGCATGGGTTGAGAGTGTTGTTTGGCTAATACTAGGGTTGCTAACTTTGTTTGCCTGGCCTTGATGTCACATGTATGGACATGGATCTGCACCCCAGCCTCTCAGCTATTTCACATCTGTTATCCCTGTATGGTGGACATTGTGATATATACTAGGGCCACCATATAAGAAATTTGCAAAACCCACTCCACATTGGGCCCAGTTTTTGCACACTCACAACCACCTCCACACAGGATACGAGTTACAAACACAGATACACACATCATGTCTGGGATTAGAACTACTATTAACTATTTTATTACACTACAGCAGTACATAGTTATAGTATGCGCCACGGAGATTACTGGAGTACTCCTTCCTCAAAGGTGTATTTCATATTTGGATGACATCAGCAGGATTGCCAAAGTAAAGCATTCAAATTGTAGTGAGTATGGCTAGGCTAAAATGCACTGTTCCCTACACAGACAATGAAACACACACAAAACATCCACAACTGACATGTGTGGGTATAGAACCCCTAACAGAAGTCTATATCACACTATAGCATGAAGCTGTTATAGGATGCACCACGGGTATTAGTGGAGAGCTCCTTCCCCAAAAGTGTGTTTCACAGTGAATGACATCAGCAGGATTGCCAAAGTAGGGCATATGAAATGTACTGAGTGTGACTAGCCAAAAATGCATTGCTCCCTACACAGACATTGAAACATAAACATAACATCCAAAACTGCCATGGGTGGGAATAGAATGCTACCAGAGTTCTATATCACACTACCGCAGTATGCAGCTATGGCACTTGCTACAGAGATTACTGGGCTATATCCTTCCCAGAGGTGTATTTCTAGGTGGATGACATCAGCAGCCTTACCAAAGTATAACATTCAAATTGTATGTATTGTGACTACCCTAAAAAGCATTGCTGTCTACACACACAAACACGCACTTGCCATGTCTGGCATTAGAACTCCTACCTAACTAATTTATCATATTACAGCAGTATGCAGTTATGGCAGGCACTATGGAGATTATTGGGCTACAACCTTCCCAGATGTCTATTTCTGGGTGGATGACATCAGCAGCCTTGCCAAAGTAGAGCATACAAATTGTATGGAGTGTGATTACCCTAAAAAGCATTGCTCTCTACACAGTCAAACACACATACAGACACACACACACACTTGCCAAGTCTGGGATTAGAACTCTTACCTAACTAATGTATCACACTACAGCAGTACGCAGTTATGGCACACGCTACAGAGATTATTGGGCTATAACCTTCCCAGAGGTGTATTTCTAGGTGGATGATATCAGCAGCATTGTCAAAGTACAGCATACAAATTGTATGGAGTGTGACTACTCTAAAAAGCATTTCTCTCTGTACAGACAGACAAACACACAAACACAAACACAAACACACACACACACACACACACACACACACACACACACACACACACACACACACACACACACACACACACACACACACACACACACACACACACACACACACACACACACAGTTGCCATGTCTGGGATTTGAACTCCTAACTAACTAGTTTATCACACTAAAGTAGTACACAGTTATGGGACGTGCCACAGAGATTACTGGGCTACAACTCCCCCAAAGGTGTATTTCACGGTGGATGACCTCACCAGGCTTGTCATAGTAGGGCTATGGGGTGGGCAGTATGTGTGCATGGGCCATAACCCATTCATCTAGAGGTTGACACGCCACATGTGCTCACACACAGGGTCATATTTCACAGGAGCATGTATACAGCTGCTAGATGACTACTTCCTTGTACAGTCATATTGCACAGCTGGCACGTGCACCACATAGTCTGTGATGATGACAGATACTGGTGGCTAGTATCTGCAGTGAGTTACATCTGAACATCATGTGGTTGGGGCCCTTTGGCTCTGTGCTGAGTAGGACAGGCCTGGATGTCTCCTTGTCACAGTCACCTTCTTCCACACATCTATGTATGTTTACCTTTGGCTTATTATAGTGTGTTGTCCTTACATATATGTCTGTATTCCTATCCACTGTGTGTGCAAGGCATGAGTGGTGCATACTGATGAGTGTCTGCACTAACAACGGGGACTGCCAGATATGTCTGGTCCACTCGTGCTTGCAGACATGACTTTCATGTGTTTAAGTGTGTAAGTATGCCCAGCATGACCTTTCAGTATGTTGTTGCCTGACATTGCCTTTATTTCTCTGTGTGTGTGAGCATGCCCAGTATGCACATCTGTATTTAATGTGTGGATCAAGTCCAGGTAGATTGTACTGCAGTGCTGACCTTTGTGTTGTACACCGACAGGTAGCATGCTGTTTCTGCAGGGTATCCATCGAGCATTTGGCATTGACTATTGCTACATTTCTGCATAGGATGGGGGGGCTCACCTGACTATTTCTACATTACTACACAGGACTTGGGGGGCACACCTGACTGTTATTACATTTCTACATAGGATGGGGGGGGGGCACACCTGACTATTTCTACATTTCTACACAGGACTGAGGGGTCACACCTGACTGTTATTACAGTACTACATAGGATGGGGGGGCACCTGTCTATTTCTACATTTCTGCACAGGATTGGAGGGCACACCTGAGTGTTATTACATTACTACATAGGATGGGGGGCACACCTGACACTTGTACACATTATCTATGACTGTACTGGTAAGTCAGGTACTCCATTTCATTCTGTATTCTTACCTATCATGCTGACTAGAGGCATACCAGTGTACTACAGATTGTAGCTTTGGTTGCCCTACATATTAGTGTCTGACTTGCTACACTTCAGAACTAACATCCCACTGCCTGACCTGCTGTAGTCTGTCTGTGTAGGCCTGGGGGGAGGTTACCATAGCCATCATTCAGGGGCCATAGCACAGGCTCTGTTTGGGTTTGTTTACACCTGTACTGCTGGCTGAGACTGTTGTTAGGTATGTCAACTGGCCTGACTGGCATGTGTGAGTCATATGGACACACATGTCGCACAGCAAATTTCCTGCAGTGGGGTTTGTCACCCTGTGTAGTACTGGCTACTATGGTGACTCCAGTATGTGTTACAGATGTCATGTTGCCACTATGGTGTCTACTTTCTGCTCCCATAACATTCAACCACCCAATTCCCTTGCATGCTCACATCCATACCACAGATACAGGTAATGACACATTCTACTCCATCTGGCAATTGGTAGGTTGATTGACTTATCTTGTGGGTGTGCCAGAATTGCAGATGGTGCTGGAGGGCTGCCTATGTCAGATGCACATAGTAGGCTCCCTAAACATGGTTGAGCACAAGTAGTGTCATGTTTGGCATCCCTTTTACTGTAAGTGCGAGTCAGAGAGAGGTGTAATTTCCTGGGTCTCTACTATGTCAGTGTATGTGCTATGCATTGTCTCTTTGCCACAGCCTCAGCATACTGGGCACACCTTCATCTGCCAACTGGGGCAGGCTCAGGTTGTTCATCCTCCAAGTCACTATATGTCTGTGCAGGCCTTGGCATTGGTGGAGGCTGTGTGACCCTGCCCCATGCTGTTCCTGCTGCAGCTGTTTCCACATGATCATATTGTGTAGCACGGCACATACCATAACAATTTGGGTACATGTAGCTGGTGAGTACTGCAAGGCTCCACCGGATATGTCCAGACACCGGAACTATGACCTGAACATCCCAAACACATGCTCTATTTTACATCTGGTCTGTGCGTGTGCCTCATTATGGTGTTCTTGTTCAGGTGTGTGTGTGCATTTCTGATGGGTGTCATCAGCCACGGCTCCAGTGTATAACCAGCATCCCCCACTAGGTGACCATAGGGGATGTCCCACTGGCAAATCTCTGGTACAGCTGCGTCAGATGCCATATGTGGGAATTGTGATAGCTTCCAGGGCAGCCAGCACACACATTCATTATAATGCCCTGGGCATCACAGACGACCTGGCGGTTGATGGAGGGGATGCTCCTGCGGTTGATGTAGGCCCTACCCTGATCACCAGGTGGTGCTTTGATGTGTATATTCCTGCATTCTATAGCACCAACTATGTCAGGTTATTCTGCTATTTGGTGGAAGAGATGCATATTGCTGGCTAGCACCTCATGGGTGTTGAGGAAATATACGTGCTCACCAGCATGTGCTGACATGGCATCCAGGAACTGGTGGAATACTCTGGATGTTGATGCCTGTGAGATCCCTGTGATATCCCCAGTTGAGCTTTGGGAGGTACCTGTGGCTAGTATTCCTAGGCCTACACATACCTTGGTATCCACTGGTATAGGTTCCTCTCAGTCAGTTTGGTCTGTCAGGTGTGGCCAGCACAGCTCAGCAATTTGCTGTAGGAGCTACCTGTCCACCCTATAGCTCTCCACTATCTCCAGCTCATGTAGCCCCTGGTAGGTTACCCTGGGTCTGTACACTCTACTCTGTCTCCTCACTGTAGGTTGATTGGCAGCATTCACATCCTCACTACCCTCAGCTTCTTGCACATTGTTCTATGTTGCCTGCTGCAGCCCTTCTCATTTTTTAGGTTTGTTTGTTAAAATTTCCCCGCTTATATACACCGGTAGTGTAGATTGTGGGAAAAACTAGACGCGAAGGTGTTTGCATAGTTTAAAGTAGTGTTCTGGTCTGGGCTGGTCTGATGCCTGTGTAATTGGCTGATTCTAATACATTTCACCTGCCAGCATTGCTAGTTCTTCTTGATTACCTTCCTACTGTTGTTTTCCCTTCCCATTGCATTCCTGTTTAAGCCTGGGGGCATGCTGCACAAACAGAGTGCTCAAATGTGCACACTGCTGCTATTTCTTGGTTTAACTTTCTTTTTCTTCATTTAAATCTCGGTGCGTGGTGCGCACACCCGCTTAGACATTGTAAAGAGTGCTAGTCAGATTCAGACACACCCCCTAGCTTAGCTGTGCTAAGCTAGGAGCAAACCCAAGCCACAGGGCTCCAATCTGCTTACAGTATGCCTGACACCCTCCTGATGTCACCTAACTCCTAGGCTTGCACCAAGCTATTCCTACTCTTTCACTGTTGTGACCTGACACACATGCTAGGGAAAATTGGGATTCACTATCATTCCCCTCATTTGCATAAGATTGCCTGCTAATCTATAGTTACATGTCTCACACTGATCATCCCCCTTAGCAACCACTACTCACCGGCCATGTTGTCTTCTGCCTGCCATTGGCTTGCATGGCAGAACACTGCTTTTAGTTAGAATGCTTAGGTTAGGTTCATTTTATTATTTTCTCCCCAATCCCGTTTGCACGCCACTGCCCTATGCTTAAACAGCCAAGATTGGCTAAAAAAAAATAAAAGTTGATTTTTATGATATGCAGCCTTTATTTGGAGCTGTCACAGCTCTGTTTTGGATTTTGCAGAAATGTACTCGATTACTAACCAAGTACATTTCTGCATATAGCACTAGTCCTGCACGGCCAGTTGAAAGCTTCCTAGATTGAAAATCACCTAATTTGCATAGATTTCTCCTGAAAATGGGGTGATTTGCATACAGGGGCTTAGTTCATGCAGGATTAGTGCAGGAGCGCTCGTGCACACCCCTGCAGGCTGTTCCTGGATCGCATGGCAGACATATTGCCTGCTTGAACTCCTGCACCAATCTTGCATGCCGTGCAAGCTGTAGAGAATCCGGGGGATATTTTTCAGTTAGGCTGAATGGCACATCTGTATATAATTGTAGATAGTTATGTAATTATTTTGTTATTAGGGTAAAAAGTATTATGAATACCATGGTCTGTCTTTTGAAAGTAATGTATTACAACAGAAAATTAAGTTTATGGAAAAAAAAAAAAAGAATGCGGCAACTTGACCAAAAGTATGTCAATCAGTGTATGTAGTATTTCTTAGCTATACAAAAGTTGTACAGACAACACATACATGATTTAATTATTAAGCAAAATAGTAGTAGTAATAATAATACTAATAATAATACTAATAATAATAATAATAATAATAATAATACTAATAGGACTGAGGATAAGCCCTGGCTGCTGTCTGCTCCTTGCCCTCTGTGTTACTCTACTCATCCTAGGCTTCCAGTGCTAGTCAGCAGAAAGCTAAAGAACCCTCTCCAAATATCAGTGGGTCACCTCATTGCATAACAATCCTACAATCCCTCTTTCAAGGAATCCAGTAAATGACTCTACTCATCCTGGGCTTCCAGTGCTAGTCAGCAGGAAGCTAAAGAACACTCTCCAAATATCAGCGGGTCACCTCATTGCATAACAATCCTACAATCCCTCTTTCAAGGAAACCAGTAAATTACTCTACTCATCCTGGGCTTCCAGTGCTAGTCAGCAGGAAGCTAAAGAATGCTCTCCAAATACCGGCAGGTCACCTCATTGCATAACGATCCTACAATCCCTCTTTCAAGGAAACCAGTAAAGTATGTCTGCTGAATAATTCCAACAAGAAAGACTTTCTATTTACTGTACCACTAACATAAATGTTACAGCCAGTCCTGAGCTAGGACAGCCAGCAGCCTCTGCTCCCCCTTCTTCTGTAACTTCGCTATCTCACTCCTCCTAACTGCATAGATACCCCCTTGTTTTTTCTCACACTACTTTTGCAGTCTACCAATTTACTCCCTCAAACAAGCCTGCAATACTTGAACCCTAATTCCAGGCATAATCTCCTCTTACCCTTTTTCTCATGATCAACTACTTACCTAAATTTCTTAAACTTCAGTAGTCCCCGAAGTGCTATTTAGCCATCTCTTTAGTTTTTTCCTTCATTTCTACTGTTCACAGACACCTTTCTAGTCCTCTCTCTTTTTTTCTTTCCCCTCCATATCTACAGACTACAGACACCTTTCTAGCCCCTATTCTATTCCAACCTACCACCAGACGTAGCCCAGCTGATTGTTTATCGTTAACTGCTTCAGTATCTGTCTTCTGCTCGGGTCCTTAGTTCCTATCAACTCACCACTACCTGTCAGTCTCTCTGTCCTCTACTCTTATATCTGTCTCAACCCATACCATCCTTACCACTCTGTTATATTCCACCATACTATTCTCACCTCTCTACCATTCCCTACCTTTACTAAAGCTATAAACTGTCCCACTGCCTTAACTGTAGTCATCTGCCTCTTGCCCCTCCTATCTTTACCTACTCTTCCCCTATTTGCCCTCCCCTTCCCTTCTTACTCTTTTGAACTCCCATAAATACCTTGGGTTTAGTGGGGGCGCTTCCTTTAGGACTTTGGATAAACCCTGGCTGCTGTCTGCTCCTTGCCCAGCGTCTACCTCTGTGGTATGTAATTTATTTATTTTTTTAACTTGTCTGTTGCTCATCATACTGAATGTTGTTTTCATTGTTTTATTTTCATATATCTGATCAGTGCGCCTAATAACTCTACTGGTCCTGTTGCTGTTATGATCGTTTTTCAAGCCTGTTTTGTTAAATAGTGTACTTTCTTAGCAGTTTTTTATTTTGGTGGTTTGACTGTGGATTAACATTGATTTGGTGTATCTTTAATTATGCCTTTAAACAGCTCACAATGTTTACTTGTGCCCTTAGGGCTTACTGCAAATGCATGTAGTTTTAAATTTGATTTGTCTATTCCGCGCCTTTCAAAGACGCCCAGAATTTATGCTTATGTTCTAAGGGTATACTGTAACTGTAATCATTCTTTGAAGTTAAATTCTACAAGGTGTCTTATTCACGCCTTTTAATAAGCCCAGAATTTATGCTTTTACCCTTAGGGAATACTCTACATGAATCATAATTATTGTTTGAGATTAAAAGCTGCGTGTATTATGGTTAAGGTTGAATAACAGACAAGGCGTCTATTTCGCGCCTTTTTTAGCCCATAGTGTATACTTGCGGCAGAGTAGCAGACATATAGTTGGCCACACACCAATTAACTGTGTTGCTAATGAATGAAAAGATCCTTATCTGACTAGGGCCACTTTCACCACGAAACACTCAGGGGTTCTATTAGGCTATGCAAGCTAAATGAGCTCCTAGCCGCGTTTTATCACTGTGTGAATCTTTTGTAGTACTAGAACTTTTGCCGCTGAATGAATAGTAAGCCGATATCGGCGATATCTCCAATACCCCAACTCACAGGGATTTCTCTGTGTGTGACTTCTTTTTTACAAAATACTTATAGAAAAATTAGATTTATGCAACCCCTCCTAAGTGCTTAACCTTTCCTTTGATATATTTTATAATTGTTAACTCTACTGTTAAAAGACACTAAACGACTGCAAAAACTACACTATCTATTAGCATCCCTGTTCTTTACTGGGCACCCAACACGTAATAAAGGTTGATACAATGCCACCTAAGTGCCTACCCTTACCAGTGGATATATTTACAAATCTAACTCCACTGTGGAAGATAGGTAAGGTTTATTATAGCGCCACCCAAGCACTTTTCTTTACCAGAGGATCATTTAGATATAACTAAGTCCAAGGTTAAAAGGCAGGAATCGGCTTTAATTGTACTCCATTTCTGAGTATGACAGTTCTTTATCGAACAATTAATACAGAATAAGGCTACTGCAACACCACCTAAGTGCATACCCTTACCAGGGGAATATTTCACATTTTCACACCCTCTCTTAAAAGCCAGTAAATGGCTCTTAAAGACACAACATCCATGTAGAGAATAATAAAGGGCCACGGCTAAACATACCCCCCTCCAACAGTGCTAACAAAAGGGGCTGATAGCTATTGTTTTATAGTGTCTTATATTGCTGCTGGCAAAGTCTTTATTTGTATTTACAAACTCTGATTTAATTAATTTTACTGCTGCTGTTAAGTAGAACAAAATTGTTTTTTAACTGCTGTCTATATTTTCTGGCTGATAACTATTGTTTTATAGTGTCTTATGTTGCTGCTGGCAAAGTCTTTATTTGTATTTACAAACTCTGATTTAATTGGTTTCACTGCAGCTGTTAAGTAGAACAGAATTGTTTTTTAACTGCTTTCTATATTTATACTGTTATAAAAAAGGGGCACACAACTGCTGCATCATAGAATCTTGCATTGCTGCTACCAAAGATTTAATATGTATTACTGCTAACCAGATTTAATGTCCCTGTGAATGACTGCTATTTTAATTATGCTTAGGGTATTGGAAGTGTACATTGGATACTGCAATAATTGTTTCAGGGTTTGATTAGTGTTATTCTGAGTAGTTATACCTTGCTTTATGTTATCTTTGTCTCTTATATTCTATCTTGGCTCTCTTGCCTCCTAAAGCTATTCTACTCATCCTGGGCTTCCAGTGCTAGTCAGCAGGAAACTAAAGAACCCTCTCCAAATATCGGTGGGTCACCTCATTGCATAACAATCCTACAATCCCTCTTTCAAGGAAACCAGTAAAGTATGTCTGCTGAATAATTCCAACAATAAAGACTTTCTATTTACTGCACCACTAACATAAATGTTACAGCCAGTCCTGAGCTAGGACAGCCAGAAGCCTCTGCCTCCCCTTCTTCTGTAACTTCACTATCTCACTCCTCCTAACTGTATAGATACCCCCCTTGTTTTTTCTCACACTATTTTTGCAGTCTACCAATTTACTCCCTCTCAAACAAGCCTGCAATACTTGAACTGCCCACTAGGCATAATCTCCTCTCACCCTTTTTCTCATGATCAACTACTTACCTCAATTTCTTAAACTTCAGTAGTCCCCTAAGTGCTTTTTTGTTTTTTTTCCTTCATTTCTACTGTCCACAGACATCTTTCTAGTCCTCTCTCTTTTTTTTATTTCCCCTCCATATCTACAGACTACAGACTCCTTTCTAGCCCATATTCTATTCCAACCTACCACCAGACTTAGCCTAGCTGATTGTTTTTCGTTTACTGCTTCAGTATCTGTTTCCACCTGCTCAGTTCGCCCTGCGGGCTCATTCCACTCCCCTCCCTACCCCCAATTCCCACCCACCCCAGGGGTCCTACCTTTATACTCTCTAACCACACCCCCTCCTCTTCCCATTACTCTCTAACCACACCTCTTCCTCTTCCCATTACTCTCTAACCATACCTGTTCCTCTTCCCATTACTCTCTAAACATACCTCGTGCTCTTACCATTTCTCTTCAAACACACTCCTCCCACTACCTTTACTCACTAAACACTCTCCAGTTACCCAACTGCACTAATATTAACCTCTCACTACTCTCCTCTTATCACACCACACCCTACTCCCTTCTTTAATCTCCACCCAGTAAATTTCTTTCTTCTACCTACAAAGAATCTACATTTATTCATATAATGAATAAACAACCCATCCCATCTTTTATCCCACTCTTATTAACACTCTCACTACTACCTCCTTTAATCCTCACCCATCTATTCACCTCCTTTGAAAACCCACTAGGCCCATACCTAAACTACCCCAAGAAAGAAACCAACTCTCCTAACCCCCCTTTCCATTTTATTCATGCTAATATAACATCCTCATCTAATTACATACTTCCTAAATACCATAGAACACTACACAGAAAATACAACAATCAAAACCCCAGGAAAGGTCTATCTCTATACAGCAGATTCCCCAACCCAAACTATCTAAGCCTACTACTCTCTTTAAAGGATGGTGACATCCACCCTAACCCAGGCCCTCCAACAACTCCTATCTCTCTCCTCAACCTCAAAGCCCTCTCTAAACCATCAAACTCCCTTTTAATTTCTCATCTTAATGTACGTAGCATAAACAATAAAGTAACTCAACTCCAAGCTCTAACTGAAATCTATTCCTTTGATATTCTCTGCTTAACAGAAACTTGGTTAAAACCTGTAACCAAAGACAATTAAATCATCCCACCTGGATATAATATCCTGAGACTAGACCGAATATCCAAGAAAGGTGGAGGGGTTGCTATCCTATATAAATCTAGCTTACAATTAACCACTCATAACTGTAAACCACCTTTAGCCTCCAATGCAGAAATTCTTATCTGCAAACTCCATCTTAACAATTCAAAATCTATCTATATTATCTGTATATATCTACCTCCTAGTAACAACACTGCCACCATGGAAAACATACTTTGCTGGCTTTCCCAAAACCTGCCTCAAGAAACCATAATCCTAGCCGACACAAACATTGACTGGACCTGCTTCTGCAGCAGCCTCCCCACAAACCATATTAACCTATATGGGTATTCCCAAACCATTACCTCCCATACCAGGATAAATACATCTAACAAGAAATCAAGCTTATTAGACTGGATTCTCATAAACCATCATACTCACATTTATTTATTTATTTTTATTTATTTCTTTTATTTATTTTACATTTGTTGACCGGGCTGGTCCAACTGGATTTATGTCCATTTTCAGTGGAGGCCTGGGGAGAAAAGCTCCATACATTAGAATAGAAAAAAAAATACAAATTCATAGGTACATTACCATGATTTGGCAAGTACAAATAGTACATTACATTACTTTAAAGCCTATTAGCAAGGGATAAAAGACAATAAGGACAATGTCAAGTACATATTAGTAAATTACATTTTTAGCTTCTGAGTAATTAAAAAACACAATCTTACTTGCAAATTGGGTATAGATATACTGACAATAATATATGAGGTATGTTAAATAGGTCAATATTACACTAAAAGTGTTAACACACTATATTGTTAGTAAAAGATCATTGAGTTAAAGTGGATGAGGAGATATGTGTCCAGTGACAAGGGAGTTAGTTAGTCTGGGTTAACACAGGGACACAGCCATTGTGATTTAAGGTATGGCTTGAGTTTGGTTTTAAATAAGGTAGTTGAGGGTAGGGAGACTAGGTCATTTGGGAGGGAGTTCCAGATTTTGCCCACTGTGTTAGAGAACAGAGAGTCTCCAGCTAGATTATTGGTTTTACTTGTGTTTACCAGTATTTTATTAGATGAGCGCAGGGTCTTCAGGTTAAAGTAGGGGGAGATTAAGTTAGTAAGTATAGGAGTATTTGTAGGATGATGCAGTATCTTATGGGCAATAGTTAGTTGGTGCAACAGAATAAGATTTGACAATTCTAACCATCCTAGTTGATTTAAATTATTGCAATGATGGGTTCTATAGGTGGAACTAGTTGCAAATCTAGCAATGTTGTTGTATGAACTGGCTAGCTTGTTCAGATTGCTTTTGCATAGTCTTGTGTAGATAGGGCAAGCATATAGTAGGGTTGAGATTAAGTGGGTACGGACAATGGTGGTCCTGGCTAGTGGAGTTAGAAATGGTTTGATCCTGTATAGGGAACCTAGTTTCTTGTTTACTGTTTTTATAGTGTTGTTAATGTGGGGTTCAAAGGTGAGGTTGTTATCAATTAGTACTCCAAGTAGTTTTGTGGTGGAATCAGGAGTAATTATAGTACCATTGCTAGATGTAACAGTGAAATGCAGTGGAGTGGCTCTGCGTGTGGGAGTAAATAGTAGCATTTTTGTTTTGTTTGCTTTGAGGATGAGACAGCAGTGAAGAAGCCAGTTTTCAACTGTGCTAAACACATCTTGGGTTAGGGAATGAAGTTGTGATAGAGAAGAGGCTGAACATATGAGTGTTGAATCATCTGCATATTGGATACAGGTAGCTTGAGGTAATACAGAGTGTAGGTTATTAGTAAAAATAGAACAGAGGAGAGGAACCAATATGGAGCCTTGAGGAATGCCAAGGGTAATTGGGAGATGGGAAGATAGGTTATTCTCCCATAATACAGCCTGTTGCCTGTTATTTAAATAAGACTGGAACCATTGTATGGCAAGTGGATCCAGTGAGAAGTTTCTTAGTGTGTTTATGAGTAGTTGGTGATTAACCACGTCAAAGGCTTTTGAAAGATCAATGAAGAGGGCTGAGGATAGAGTATTATTATTATGATATTTATTAATGCAGTCAGTGAAGGATAAGAGAGCAGAAGAGGTGCTATGAAATGGTCTGAAACCATGTTGGCAGGTAGCCAGTAGGTTGTTTTCTAGTAGGTGGTTTAATAGTTGTTTGTGAATGCACTTCTCCATGATTTTTGCTAGTGGGGATAGAATTGCTATAGGCCTGTAGTTAGAAAGCTCTTTGGAATTCCCACCTTTGTGCAGGGGGATGATATGTGAGATTTTCCAGATTGATGGAATAGTACCTTCTGAAATAGTTCTGTTAATGAGAATGGATATGGGGTAGGTTATGTCTTTGGAGGTTTTTTGTAGGTATTCTGCAGATAGTAGATCTGCAGCAAGGGTTGTGGGTTTGAGTTTCTGAATGAGGGTGCAGATAAGGGATTTTGGAACTGGTTTGAATTGAAATAATGGGGGGTTGTTAGGGATGGAGTTAGCAGCAGATGTATTGTCAGGAGATAACTGTTTGGCTAAAGATTGAATGGTGTCTGTGAAGAAAGTGTTAAAGGAATTGGCAATTTGGATAGGGCTGTTGAGATTGGAACCTGAGGGGGTGGGAGTAATAGTGCAACCTGGGTGCAATAGTTTATTTATGCCGGACCAGAATTTTTGAGGTTTATTTTGGTGGGTTTGTTGGAGCTGGCAGTAAAAGTTTCTTTTATCTGACAATACTGCTTTTTTAGTTTCATTTCTTAGTTGTCGGAACTTAATTTGATCTGTTGGGTTTTTGGTTGTACGCCAGATAGCCCAGAGTTTGTTTCTCTGGAGGATTTTTTGTTTGGTAGTTTTGGAGAGCCAGGGGGCTGGTTTGGCCCTAGTTTGTATCGTTCGTGTTGGGGCATGACAATCCAGTATGGTTAAAAATTTGGTGTTGAAGTATTGAACGGCTTCATCTAATGGCAGGTTTTTCAAGGGTGACCAGTCACAAGCTTTGAGTTCTTTTTGAAGGTTGTCGGGGTTGAAATGTTTGGTGGACCTTATTTTCTTATAAATGGATGGGTTTGGAATATCAGTCTTATATCTGATTAAATAGGTGAGAGAGTGATCACTTATATCTTCAGGGAGTGTCCCTACTTCATAAGATTGGTTATGACTATTTGTAAGAATCCAATCTAGGGTGCTGTCATTGCTATTATGTTTGTTGGTTCTAGTGGTGGATGTAATGGTTTGCTTGAAACCATGTAGGTTAATATGGGTAGTAGGCTGATCAGATGTGCAACTCCACCAGTTTATGTTAAAGTCCCCAAGAATTATGGTTTCTTGTGGGTAGGTGGAGGATATCCAACTTAAGATAGCCTCTAAGGTGTTAATATTGTTGCCTGGGGAAAGGTAGATACAGATGATGTAGATGGATTTACATTTGTTGAGTTGAATTTTGGAGATGAGAATTCCGGCATTACTAGTCAGAGGAGGCTTAGAGTTTATGGCAGTAACTTGTAATTCAGATTTATATAAAATAGCTACTCCTCCTCCTTTCTTGTAGTTACGGTCCAGTCTGAGGATACTATAACCTGGGGGGATGACAGTTGTGTCTTGTATTGTTGGCTTTAGCCATGTTTCAGAGAGACAGAGGATGTCGAATTAATGTACATCCTTGAGGGCATGTAGGTGGACAACTTTATTATTAATGCTTCGAATATTGAGGTGAGCTATTAGGAGAGAGTTAGGAGGTTTAGTGATCAGATGTGCATTAGTAGAGGTTGGTGTGGAAGGCTGTGTGGTAGTTGTATGGTTTGGGCCAGGGTTTGGGTGTATGTCCCCATCAATTAGGGAGTGGACTTGTATTGATATATTAAAAAGTAAAGCTTTACATATAAGGTTCAGAGGCTTTCTAGCTTTGGTGCTGTGGTATGTGATATGAGTGCGTCTATGAAATTTGGCTGATAAATAGTTTGGAGGAAGGCATGTTTGATTATAGCTATAAGAGATGATAAGTGCTGGTGTCAAGGTATGTTTTGTGGGGATATGAAATTGATGGTGGTTAAGTTGTTTATAAAAAGTAAGACGATAGGGTACAGCTAAAAGAGGAAGTACTGATAGTAGAAGTAAGAGATTAAAGTGTGTGAGGGTAATGATAGGTGGCATAGTAGAAGAAATAGGTAGGTTAGTATACAGGGATTGATGTAGTTGGATAATGAGTAGTAGGAAGTGGGTTGTAGCACTTTAAGGGGTTGGTTGATGTAATTGATTGTAAGGATAGAGGGTGTGGTTAGTGTGAAAAAATGTAGATGCACTGGCGGCGGGTGAGAATTGGGGGCAGTTTAGGGGAGTGGAGTGAGCCCGCAGGGCGAACGGAGCGAGTAGAGCTACAGAAGGAGTGAGTGCTTGTAGTGAGTGCTAGGAGAACAATCAGTGGAGAGCTGAGGTTAAGGTAAGTGAAGGTGGAAAAGGGTAGAAGGTGTTAGTCTTGATAGTAGGGATAGGGGGAGGGTAGCTGAGTTGGTACAGAGTAAGGTGATAGAGGAATGAAGTGGGACTATGACTTTACAAGCAAGGAGTGTTATATTCGTGTATGATGTATATGTAGACAGAATGCTAGCTCTAGGATAGGGTGCCACTTAGTGGCCAAAGGCTGTATAGCTACAATAGATTCCTTTAGGACTTAGCTGGTCTTGGAAATAGAGGAGGACCTAAGGGATACTAGGTAATTATAGTGGTGTAGGAGGGAAGGTGGTGTAAGAAGAGAAATCGGAAGATTATGGCTGTTGGTCTCCCTAGCAGGAAGGTGTACTTTAAAACCTGCAAAAGTTTATACAGTGCAGCTTTTACTGACAGAAGTTATAAAACACAAACTATCTTCCTTTTTATTGTCCTTGCGGGGCTATTTCTCAGGGCGAGATATGAATCCCTTCCTTAGTTTAGGGTGAAGACGGCTGTTATGAGATGGGATGAGGTAGCTGGCCAACAGGACAGGGCAGTTCCACAATGTTAGTGCCTTACGAACAGGCAGGGCAATATCTTCCTTTTTATTGTCCTTGCAGGGCTTTTTCTCAGGGTGAGATATGAATAACTTCCTTAGTTTAGGGTGAAGACGGCTGTTATGAGATGGGATGAGGTAGCTGGCCAACAGGACAGGGCAGTTCCACAATGTTAGTGCCTTTCGAACAGGCAGGGCAATATCTTCCTTTTTATTGTCCTTGCGGGCCTATTTCTCAGGGCGAGATATGAATCTCTTCCTTAGTTTAGGGTGAAGACGGTTGTTATGAGATGGGATGAGGTAGCTGGCCAACAGGACATGGCAGTTCCACAATGTTAGTGCCTTACGAACAGGCAAGGCAACTGGTTGCTATCTTCCTTTTTATTGTCCTTGCGGGGCTATTTCTCAGGGCGAGATATGAATCACTTCCTTAGTTTAGGGTGAAGATGGCTGTTATGAGATGGGATGAGGTAGCTGGCCAACAGGACAGGGCAGTTCCACAATGTTAGTGCCTTACGAACAGGCAGGGCAATAGCTTCCTTTTTATTGTCCTTGCGGGGCTATTTCTCAGGGCGAGATATGAATCACTTCCTTAGTTTAGGGTGAAGACGGCTGTTATGAGATGGGATGAGGTAGCTGGCCAACAGGACAGGGCAGTTCCACAATGTTAGTGCCTTACGAACAGGCAGGGCAATATCTTAATTTTTATTGTCCTTGCGGGGCTATTTCTCAGGGCGAGATATGAATCACTTCCTTAGTTTAGGGTGAAGACGGCTGTTATGAGATGGGATGAGGTAGCTGGCCAACAGGACAGGGCGGTTCCACAATGTTAGTGCCTTACAAACAGGCAGGGCAATATCTTCCTTTTTATTGTCCTTGCGGGGCTATTTCTCAGGGTGAGATATGAATAACTTCCTTAGTTTAGGGTGAAGACGGCTGTTATGAGATGGGATGAGGTAGCTGGCCAACAGGACAGGGCAGTTCCACAATGCTAGTGCCTTTCGAACAGGCAGGGCAATATCTTCCTTTTTATTGTCCTTGCGGGGCTATTTCTCAGGGCGAGATATGAATCACTTCCTTAGTTTAGGGTGAAGATGGCTGTTATGAGATGGGATGAGGTAGCTGGCCAATAGGACAGGGCAGTTCCACAATGTTAGTGCCTTACGAACAGGCAGGGCAATAGCTTCCTTTTTATTGTCCTTGCGGGGCTATTTCTCAGGGCGAGATATGAATCACTTCCTTAGTTTAGGGTGAAGATGGCTGTTATGAGATGGGATGAGGTAGCTGGCCAACAGGACAGGGCAGTTCCACAATGTTAGTGCCTTACAAACAGGCAGGGCAATATCTTCCTTTTTATTGTCCTTACGGGGCTATTTCTCAGGGTGAGATATGAATCACTTCCTTAGTTTAGGGTGAAGATGGCTGTTATGAGATGGGATGAGGTAGCTGGCCAACAGGACAGGGCAGTTCCACAATGTTAGTGCCTTACGAAAAGGCAGAGCAATATCTTCCTTTCTATTGTCCTTGCGGGGCTATTTCTCAGGGCGAGATATGAATCACTTCCTTAGTTTAGGGTGAAGACGGTTGTTATGAGATGGGATGAGGTAGCTGGCCAACAGGACATGGCAGTTCCACAATGTTAGTGCCTTACATACAGGCAGGGCAACTGGTTGCTATCTTCCTTTTTATTGTCCTTGAGGGGCTATTTCTCAGGGCGAGATATGAATCACTTCCTTAGTTTAGGGTGAAGACGGCTGTTATGAGATGGGATGAGGTAGCTGGCCAACAGGACAGGGCAGTTCCACAATGTTAGTGCCTTACGAACAGGCAGGGCAATAGCTTCCTTTTTATTGTCCTTGTGGGGCTATTTCTCAGGGCGAGATATGAATCACTTTTTTAGTTTAGGGTGAAGACGGCTGTTATGAGATGGGATGAGGTAGCTGGCCAACAGGACAGGGCAGTTCCACAATGTTAGTGCCTTACAAACAGGCAGGGCAATATCTTCATTTTTATTGTCCTTGCAGGGCTATTTCTCAGGGCGAGATATGAATCACTTCCTTAGTTTAGGGTGAAGATGGCTGTTATGAGATGGGATGAGGTAGCTGGCCAACAGGAAAGGGCAGTTCCACAATGTTAGTGCCTTATGAACAGGCAGGGCAATATCTTCCTTTTTATTGTCCTTGCGGGGCTATTTCTCAGGGTGAGATATGAATCACTTCCTTAGTTTAGGGTGAAGACGGCTGTTATGAAATGGGATGAGGTAGCTGGCCAACAGGACAGGGCAGTTCCACAATGTTAGTGCCTTAGAAACAGGCAGGGCAATATCTTCCTTTTTGTTGTCCTTGCGGGGCTATTTCTCAGGGCTAGATATGAATCACTACCTTAGTTTAGGGTGAAGACAGCTGTTATGAGATGGGATGAGGTAGCTGGCCAACAGGACAGGGCAGTTCCACAATGTTAGTGCCTTACGAACAGGCAGGGCAAACAAAGTGTGTACACCAAAGCTGGGGAAGCACAGCAGCCAAGGGATAGACCTAGGTGTAAACATCTATGACTTATGACTCAGGAACCCTCCCTGATGATTTAAGTGACCACTTTCTTACCTATATCATCAGACATAAAATCAATTGCAACATCTGTCAAAAACATCAGATCTAAAAAGTACTTTAACCCTCAACTTTTCCAGATGGAACTAAGAGCGTGCAACTGGTCCCCCTTACAAAACCTCCCTTTAGATGAAGCCATTAGTTACTTTAACTCCAACGTCCTTGCCATTCTCAACTACCATGCCCCAACCAGATTAATTAGAATTAAAACCAAATCTGCTCCATGGCTTTAAAAAGAAACCAACCATAAAATAAATCTTAGAAACAAACTTTGGGCAAAATGGAGGAAGACAAACAACCCTATAGACCAACTAACATTTAGACAGCTAAGTAATGAAACCAAGAAAGCTATAATATCTGATAAAAGAAACTACTACCTGCAATCCCAACAAGCTAATCAAAACAAGCTGCAAAAATTTTGGACTAGCATTAACCGACTACTCCATCCACGGCAATCCACTACTCCAAATCCTCAAAACACTGACCACAAAAAAACAATGAATACAGCTAATGCTTTTAATACCTTTTTTTACTGATGCTATACAAACACTAGCTAGTCAACTATCACCAAACAACTTCACACTACCTTCCTACAAATCAACCTCACCCCCTACTTTTCATATTCAACCTGTACCGACAACATATATCCTAACCCTTCTACAGAAACTAAAACCATGCTCACCCTCAGCAGACCAACTACCTGCTGAATTCCTAAAACAATCTGCCAAAGCTATTGCTTATCCCATTTCTATCCTGATCAATAGAACTATTACAGAAAGTCATATCCCCAGTTTATGGAAAATGTCCTATATTATCCCCCTCCATAAAGGAGGACAATTCACTGAACTCTCCAACTACCGCCCCATTGCCCTCCTCTCTCCTTTGGCAAAGATCACGGAGAAATGCATTCACAGACAATTACCTGACCACCTAACACAAAATAACTTACTGTCCAACTGTCAACATGGTTTCAGACCATCACATAGCACTACTACCGCCCTTCTTTCCTTCACAGATTGTATCAACAAAAAACGCAATCTTAACAAACTGTCTTCAGCACTATTTATTGACCTGTCTAAAGCTTTTGACATGGTAAATCACCAAATTCTCATCAAAATACTGAAATCCCTGTCACTAGATACATCTTCTATAAAGTGGTTGCAGTCCTACCTTGATAAAAGACAACAGGCCATACTATGGCACAAGTCTCTCTCAACTCACCTGCCCATCAACCTTGGTGTCCCTCAAGGGTCCATCCTAGGACCTCTACTTTTTTTCATATTTATTAATGACCTTCACCTCGCCATCCCCCAAGCCACATGCATACAATATGTGGATGACTCCACACTGATATGCTCATCCCCCTCCTCTTCTGAACTTCTCTCTCTTACCCAACAAGTATTTAACACAGTTGAGCAATGGTTCACACATAGATGCCTTTTCCTAAACCCCAAAAAGACTAAACTCCTCCTCTTTTCTCCTACTAAGAAGTCCCCCCTCTTGATTTCTCAGTTAACTCTAACAATAAAACTATTATATCCCCTGAACCAACCATCAAACTATTGAGTATCACCATTGACAACAATCTGAACTTTGATATCCATATTAACAATACTATAAAAACTGTCAACAAAAAACTAGGCTCTCTGTATAGGATAAAATCCTTCCTCTTACCTTCAGCTAAAACCACTATAGCACACACTCATCTAATCTCTTCTCTTCTTTATGCCTCACCCATTTTTATTAACCTATCTAAAAATAATCTTAGCAAATTGGAAATGTCCTACAATAACATTGCCAGATTTGCTACAGGCAACCCATTTAGAACCCATCATTGCATTAATTTAAAGCAGCTGGGATGGCTTGAGCTACAAAATCTGATTAAATTCCATCAACTATCTATAGCCCACAACACTCTCTACAAACCTTCCAAAACTCCTATTCTATCCACACTCATCACTCCCTATAAAAACCTGAAATCCTTAAGGTCTTCTCAGAGACTTCTAGTACATACCACTAAACCAAACAACAAGGCTGGAGACTCCCTTTTTTCTAATATTGTTGGAAAAGCCTGGAATCTCCTCCCCAGTGAACTCTCCACACTTCCCTCACTATCCTGCTTCAAAAACAAATTGAAAGTGTTCCTCAGAACACACTGGTTATGCCCCTGTACTAAGCCTGACTAGTTTATGTGTCTCTTATTACTTTCCTCTTCCTACCCCTTCTACTCATTAACTGTAAGTCCTTCCTTATTAACCATTATACTATCTACCTCTAGAATATCTTGATTGTACTAGCATGCTATGTTATGCCTGTATTCTGCACTGCTAAATTTGCTGTGATAACCTGTAATATGCATTGTAAATAGGATTTTTATTTTTGTTTAATGCTTCCTTATTTGTAATTGTGTTAATTTCATTGTTCTATCTTGTAGCTTTTCTCCACGGGCCTCTACTGAAAATGGACATGTATCCAGTTAGACTAGCCCGGTCAACAAATGTAAAATAAATAAATAAATAAATTAATTAATTAATTAATTAATAATAATAATAATAATAATAATAATAATAATAATAACAATGCACTGATCTTTGGCTAACATGCTGTCAATAAAAAATAAAATAAATCTGAAAAGAGGTTGACTACATTCATGAGGTTGTAACAATTACAGACATTGCACACACAGTTTGCCTAAAATTGTGTGTGAAGGTGCTACCACAGGTATCAAATCAATAAACTGTGCAAAATGTACTTATACTGATTACTGTCAGAAAGCGATGTCAACATTGGATTAGAGAACAGTGAATCAAGGATAAAATTTGTACCTCATGCCTCCAGCATCTGAGGTTTACTTCTGAATTCCAGTAACTGTCTGTGCAGAGGTTGCACATCCTGTCTTTGTGTATATGTGTTGGTTCTACATGCACCAGTTTACTCTCACTTCACAAAAACATGCTAATTGACTGGCTACATTAAATTAATATATCTTTTATGCATTAGTTACTTTTTGCCTATGTGGCCCAGTTCATAACTAAAAATGGTTGATGGGCAGTCCCCTCAACCAGCTAATAAATTATAAATTAAATGAAAAAAAAAATAACTGGAGCTTCTGAACACCCTAGTAGTAGACAAGCATGAATATGTGAAAGGAAAGGCAACTGAAGTCTCAAACTACATGTGGTTTAATATTTCTGTTTATATTCTGGACTAAGATGCTTGCTTACATTTCTGTGTTATATATTACTCTTACAGAACAGCACTTTACTCTTGGTTAATATTACATGTGTTATACTACAATATGTGATTGGTATGAGTATTATATTATGACACAGAGTGCATTGTGCAGCACATACATGGATGGAGTACTGTTATACTAAATAGCAGAGTAAGTCACAGCATGCTAGATGGCCATCATAATCTATGTGAACTGTCATCTAATATCATCCAGTGTACTGTGCTACCACTGAGACAATATGGCTGTTCACTTTGACGGAATAGCTATTGCACTAAAATAGTTATTAAGGTTGCATTGTTATGATAAGAGTAGCAATGAATTCAATGTTTCTAAATTGAATAATGTATGCATCATATCAGACTAGAGAGTTATGTCTTTAATTCTAAAGATCATTATGAATCATAAAGGCATCCAAGGGTAACAGTATACCTATTTTTATGATTGGCAGTGGCTAATACACATCATACCCTACTTTTTCAAACCACAGAGTTCTCAAACACTTTTACAAAATAATTATTCAGAAATGATTTTGCTTTATAAATTTACACCACTCCCATTCATTATTGACCTTTTATTTTAATTTATGAAATAATTGCTGGTATTTTTACAGAGTTATCACACAGCACTGTGCAAATTTGTGGAGTAATGGGTGATGCACTATTAGAGCCAGTTCAAAGGTGCAGGCAGCATGATCATTTTCAGGTGAGAATAGTGCAGTAGGCATCATACGCAAATGACTGTATAATAAGTAAATGAGGTATGACATGCAAACATGGCACAACAATTATACAACATAGGACATGAAACATGGCAAAATTATTTGGAGACATAAAACTGGTGCCCTGCACCATGGCACTCACCAATTCTGAACACAAGAAACTGCTGATTTACCAGAAGCTGCAACATTTGCAACAGCTGTAGCAATAACAGAGAAACACATGGGCTGCTCTTCTTAGTGAACACATAGTGATATATATATTTAACCATCCTCTCAATAATTTCTTTTCATTGACCTTTGTGGGACATGCTGGGAATATTGCAGGCAACAGACTGCATAGATAACAATGATTGTAGACCAGAGAACCACAACTATGAAGTTGTTTACATCCTTGTCAATTTCACATAGGTCATGGGCCCATTAACTAAACATACTACCATAAACACCTACCTGGACCTGATAGTGTCAGATACATCAATAGGATGGGCTTCCATTATTCTCAGCTATCAGGAGATAAGAATTGCCTAGAGTATCATCTTCAATCATTCTGTGAGCTACCATGACAGTTTCTATGATTTATAACTATGACAGATGTCTGACATATATGGACTGTTAATGTGGAGGAACTTCTTACAGTGGTATCTATTTGGAAGATGCACACATAGGTGAGCAGAGAGGTCAGCATCTGTGATTAGTCTGCATGCAGATAGCAGGCCATATATAAAGTTTTATGTGTAGCTGCTAGTGTACTAGAACCATTGCTGGTGATTGATATTCAGCAACCCATGAACCATGACAGACATGGCATAAAAAAGTCATGGAACATATTTCTGACTAGCTGAAGGTATGCTTCCTATACATTTATGCATCCAGTAGGGCAAGGAAGATTTCACCCAAAATATGCAGCCAGATACTTTTACTGTACACCATTGCATAACATGACTGTACAAAAACAGCAAAGATTTCACCCAAAAAATGCAGCCAGATATTTTTAGTATGTGCCATCTTATGTAGCATGGCTGTAAAAAAACAATACAGCAGCATGAAAAAATCCCAAAAGAGCCCACTATACCATTTGCAGTAGTGGGTGAGAGCTTTGTCTGAGGATGAGCTGGAATCAGAGGCATCCCATGGAAGACAGAGTACATTATGGAAGTGACAAAGAAGTGGCTTCTATTTCACAATTATGGACCATGATGCAGACAATGTTGAGTAAAATGATGCATGCATTATAACACCCACCATATGCATGTCAGTACATGGACTTGCCATACTGTTTATCAAACATTACTTTACCCAGATGAGGTAGAACACAGTGCACAATCATCATTATTTGCAAAGGTAGGGACAGATTGATTGGTGACATTGATGGTACTATATGGGGCTTGGTCATGGGATGTAGCTTTGGTAGCCATATAGAGGGATAGCAGGTTTTGTGGAGTCAGGAATCACATCCACAGTTGCCAAGGTGGAGCTGCTGTGTCACAGATATCAGTGATGTGTGCTGTGGTGGCTGAAGTCTAGTTTCTGGATTTAGTCGTGGCAGTGATGGCAAAAATCTATGGGAATGTGAACTTGAACACTGAAAGTTGTCAAATGTTAGGAACATGATCTGCACAGACTGTATGATGGCCATGATTAGATGTGCAGCTCAATCTTTCCAAATGGGATATTGATGGTTTAGAACTGTGGGAGTAACAGCATGTAGCCTATTGAGATGTCCCAGTGTTGAAGCCAACATTAGTGGCTACAAACATAACAGCAGCCATATTCAAGAGTGTTGACCTCTGTGGCCAGGAGTTACAGTGATGTCTTCTCTGGAATGGTCTGTGTCATATGGGTATGTTTGGCCTACGAATGGTAGCCTCACATGCTGGTCCTCACACAGCCATGAACAGCATGGATTGTAGAGGCAGACATTTGTAAAGTTATGCCATGTTTCATATATGTATCAAAGGTTGGAATGTTAGCCACCATTTACCTGGGCAACACCATATGCTCTTTGTCCATGTGTTTCATGTCACTGTATATGCAATGCACATCATTCAGCAAGCCAGACAGAAGCTGCAGATATTAACGCAGGTCATAGTGCAGCACACTCACTGTTTCCACTACGGTGTGAGTAGCTGTATTTGCTTTAGTCATTGACCTGCATATCTGATGACTAAATCCACATGTTTTTCCAGGTCAGTGACATACCTGGTGTCATCGTGACAGTGCAGACCACCATGCCACCCCCCAAGGGAATTATACATATGCCATATATCTAGTGATATAGCAATTAGAACTGTGTTTAGCAATGGGAACAGTCATTGATAAACAAACAGATTCTGGAGTTTCGGGATTCTTCTCAGAAATAGGGATATTTGCTGGAATGTCCTCTGGAAATGGAAAGCTGGATAACTCACTCTGAGATGTAGAGTCTTTCTCGCAGGTCTGATACTGCAATACAGGCTCAGACATGAGGACCAAATATTTCCGATTCTGCCTAAACTATACACCTTGTGATTCCACAATATATGATCTCAGCTCTGGACATATACTTTTCATGACACCAATCTGATCAAAAGCTTTAGACATCTGCATCCCCACTATCTCCCCTTCTTGTAATGGATTCATTGGTTTGCTGGACCTATCATAATAGGTCTTCTGGGACGAGTGCTTCTTCAACAGATGGGCTTTCACTGAGCTATTGTTTTTGACACATGGAACCAATAGAGGACTGATAACTGGTAGTATGGTTCTGGTCTGTCTCAACAGAAGTCTTTGTACAGGTGAACCAAGATGTTTATCATGAGGCATATTTCTGAGATTCATGATTCAAGAAATCATCACTATTGCCTCATTTTGACTTCTCTAGTAGTTTTTTTCGCAGTTTGATCTGCACATTCTGACAAACCTTTGACTGTGGTTACTCATAGCTAGTTGTAATATGAGTAAAATTCCACTCTTCTGCAAATCTTTTGAACTGCTGGCTTGTTAGCTGCGCACCATTGTCAGAAATAACTTTATACGGACTACCAACAACTGCAAAGTGATGTTTCATCTTAGGAATGACAGTACTCGATGCTAGATTAGGACGTAGGTCAATCTCGAACCAATTGGAATAAGTGTCTACTAACAAGTAATGTTGACCATTCCATTTGAAAATGTCTGTAGCTACTGTTGACCAAGGTAGTTCAAGAATCTGTTTTAGCTAAAGTGGTTATTTCTGTTGATGTGGCTTAGCACTATTACATACAGAACAAGATGAAAGTACTGTCTCAATGTCCCTTGACATAGAAGGCCAAAATACTAATTCTCTCGCCCTTCTTTTGGTAGAATCTGCTCCTGGGTGGCTACAATGCAAGATAGTAATATACACTTGTTGCAAGGATTTTGGAACAATCACTTTAGGACCTTTCATGATGATACCATTGTCAAACAATAATCTCATCTCTGTAAGGAAAATAAGACTGCAGGTCATGAGATAAAGAAGATTTCTTTGATGGCCATCCTTGACTGATAAAATGGTTGAGCTTCTGAAGAACTGGATCTGAGTCTGTATGACTTCTAAGCTCGTCAACACATGTAGAAGAAAAAATTCTCATTTCCATAACCTTAAAATCAAGTTTCTCATTTTCTGCTGTTCAGTGATATTTCTGGGCAATTTGGATAAACTATCAGCGAGATAAAGACATTTGTCTTTTGTGTAAACAAGATTGAAATTATACTTTTGCAATTTCAATATCATGCATTGCAATCTGGCAGGAGCTGTATGCATAGGCTTTTTCAAAACAGTAACTAGATTGGTGATCTGTTTCAGTTTGGATAAGTGTACCAGGAATATAATCATGGAACTTCGAACATGAAAACACAATTGCCAAGGGTTCTTTCTCTATCTGCGCATACTGTATCTCCGTTTGGGTAAAATTTCTGGATGCATAGGCTACTGGTCTACCCTTTTGAAGAATTAATGCACCAAGACCAAACTACAAAGCAAAACAAGGAAGAGTAACTGGTTTGTGAACATCATAGTATCTGAGAGTTGCTGGACTGGCAATTCTCTGTTTCAGGATGCTCTTTGGTGTTGCTCTGACCATGACCAGGATACATCTTTGTGTGTCAACTCTCTGAGTGGTGCTGAAAGATGGCTCAAGTCTGGAATGAACTTTCCCAGGTAGTTAACCATGCCAAGAAAAAGTTGTAAGGCCTGAACATTATCTGGAGCTAGCATCTCGAAAACTGCTGTTTGCTTGGAAGGATCCGGTCATAAGCCTGAACTGGTAAATAAATGACCAACATAAGTAAATTCTCATAGCCTGAATTTGCACCTCTGAGGATTCAGCTTAAGATTCACTTCACGTGCTCTTTCCAGAACTTTCTTGAGGTTTCTATCATGCTTGGCTTCGCCATTACCTCCTACTAGAATATCATCTACTTTAATAGCACATGGATACCCGGAAAAAAATTTCTCCATTGCACACTGGAAGACTTCACTGGCAGAATATATAACAAATGGCACTTTCAAACATCTGTACCTGCCAAAAGGAGTACTGGAAGTGGTTAGCAATGAGGATTTTTTGTCAAGCAAAATTTGCCAGAATGAACTCTGCATCTAAGACAGAAAAAAAACAGTGGCATTTGGCATAAGAGCAGCGACATCTTCTACTGTATACATTGGATAATGAAGTCTTTTCAGTGCTTTATTCAAATCTCATGGATCAATACATATTCTGATATCATCTGAGCTTTTCTTATGAGCTACGACCATGGAAGATACCCATTCAGGAGGTTCATCAACTGGACAAATCATACCTTGCTGCACCATTTTATCTAGCTCAACTTTGACTCTGTTCTGCATAGCTACTAGAACTTTCTGGGCTGGTCTGATAACTGGGCTAACTTCAGGGTCTAACTTCATGGAGTACACAACTGGTAGTTTGCCTCATTTAACTTTGAAAAGATCAGCATAAGTAGAAAAAATAGACTAGGCAAAATTAGAAAAGTGGTCTTTTAAGCTCACATGGTGCACTACCTTATTAAATGAAAGCAATCCCATTTTTAGACTGCCTCTGAGGTTTAATAATGACTGTAAGTGCCTTTTGACCATGTAAAATTGCAAGCCGTAGCTGTTCCCAGCAAGGTAACATGAAAGCACTACTGAACCTTCAGTTTGAATTTCTTCACCACCATAAGCAGCAAGCTTTGTACACTTTGCCAAATCAGGCTTCTCACCAGCACATACTCTAGCAAATGTTTCTGCTGACATAACATTGCACTTTGAACCTGTGTCAAATCTGAGCTCTGTGGATCATCCACTTATCCAAACAGTACAAAATGCTTCATTCTTTGCCCATAAATCTACTACATTGGCTGTTTCATTAAGCACTGGCACACCATCAACATGAAAGGAAGGGTCACAGCTTTCTGATAAACTTGTCTCTTTGAATGTTCTCTTTTAATAAAGGAATGTGCCTGTTTTGACTAACAAAATATTTGGAAATGATTCCACTTTTTACATTTGTGGCATTGCTTACCAAAAGCTAAGCACTTTTCTCTTTTAGACACATGACTGCCACCACAATTATGACTACTGACTATGAGGCTAGGTGAGGGTATATGCTTTAAGTTTGCTGACTCTCACTTGTGCTTCACTGAGACTGTGCACTCTCTGGAATTTGCTAGAAAGCTCCGGAGTTTACCATTGACTGTTGCAGGGCTCACAGTTGCTGCCAGGTGCTTGGGCCTGTTTCTTTTAACCACGTGCTCTGTACTATCAATATGAGCACTAGAAGATACTGGAAGTGTGCATTTCTCATTTGTAAGCATATTTGTATGCTTTTCTGTAAGCTCATATATCTGACAACTCTCAATAGCCTTATTCAACGTTAAATCTCTGTCTCAAAGCAAAATCTTTCTCACAGCATAATCTTTAATACCACACACGTCTGTCTTTTATCAACTCATTCCATAAATCACCAAATCTGTGTGTTTTAGCCTTGTTTCTTAAGTCGGTTATATATGCTGTCAAAATTTCCCCAGGCTTTTGATCTGTTGTGTAAAATAAGAACTTTTCCATCTTAATATTAATTTGGGGATTACACGTTTCTCTAAATTTACATTTTAAGTACTTGGGGTCTTCCCTCGACTCAGCCAGTACCACTATATGGTAGCTTTCTCCCGCCCATGCACACACAGCAGGTGCATACAGAAATGAACACTCTCTCCCTGTGGCTCCTGAACCAGCTAAATCAAGCAGAATAAATGTCTTTGTACGGTCATCTTTTTCAGGAAAAGCAGCTTGTTTGGAAATATCATACTCTTGCTCAAACACTCTACAATTCTCGGCAATATTATTATCAAAGACAAGTGGACCTGTTTTTCAAAATCCGTTTGCCATACCAACAGAATATGCCTAAAACCACTGAAAAAATGTCCCTTGTAATTATGTACAAACATGCACAGCCAGTACTTGTAATAACATTCAAATGCACAGTAACCTCTTAAAAATACTGTACTTTGTGAAATTTGCTTTGAAATAGCAGTATTTTGTGAAAGACCTACACTGAAATACTGTACAAACTTGCGAATACTCTGTATACTTTGAATATCTTGAATAGCTTTAATTAATGCAAAAAAGTAGCACATGGCAAAAAATGTGGTTGTTTAACTTATTTTATTCATTTTATGTGATTCGGACTTTGTTTCAAACTTTGTCATAACTATTTCAAATATTTTTATCAATATTTCACAGCTTCATTTAACTAAAAACTCATTTTGAGCATTCTGAGTGCTTCATTTTATATTACTTGTGCAAGAAATCACTGAAGCAAGTTCTGGTACCTGAAACTCATTTTTGACCTGTTTTATGAGTTATATGTGCAGTAAGGATGATTCATTCCTCTATATTCCTCCAACATTAACTGAGTGCCTCTCAGTCTTGATTCTGGATTTCTGGATCCCATTCTGACATCATGTTGCTCATCTTGGTTTGCAATTGAAGACAAACAAGTGAAGTGGTTCATTTATCTGCTTTATTACATAGAAACATATTAGGATGGATAGCAGCAGCACAAAATATAAACAAACCAGTTAACTGACAGACTACACAGATATGCATGTTTACATCTCAACAGCTTACTACAAAATGGCAGTCAGGCTTGCACATGCTCAATATTTATACACTTGTGCAAGCCCATGGAATGCTTCTTAAAGGTATACATAAATACATACTGATCTAAAATAATTATTTCTTATTCTCTGCCCCAGCTACCCTATTCTTTCTTACATAAAAATGTAAGCCTTCATTACCAAAAATATATAATATTCTTCCACCCCTTCCTATCGTTCCCTAAGTAAACATGTCAGCTTGGTTGTTTAAGGCCACAGCAGAACAGCAAATAAATGCTTCAGTACATAGATGGTCCTGTTAAAAAAATAGGGGAAAATCAATTGTTAAAGAGAGTCCTGGCTCTCTGACCCAGTCTCTGCAACTGATACTGTGTGACCACAGGGAACCAAATAGGCAGTTGTCAGAAGTTGAACCACCACTGCATGTTTTCCTCTGCTTGCTGTTCCCTCTATTGTTAACTTTTCTTTCTCCACCTTTCCTCCCCTGCCCCTTCCAAGGCTGTCTGTCACTGTGTGTGTGTGTGTGTGTGTGTGTGTGTGTGTGTGTGTGTGTGTGTGTGTGTGTGTGTGTGTGTGTGTGTGTGTGTCTGTGTGTGTGCATGCGTGTGTGCGCATGTTTTTTAACTGTTTGTTGCATTATATATTATCTGCACTTAAAGTTTCATTTAGTCGAAAATTGGTCGAAAGTTGTTTGTTTGTTAATTTAACTGTTGAGGCTGCCCACTAAAGTGTGCTAGCCTGTGTAACTGATTTATTACTGTTTCCTGCATTTCTGTGTGCTTTCTATCTCAAAAACAAAAAAAACAAAAAAATATCCTTGTTTTCCCACCTCTCCTCGACTAGTTTAGACCAGTATACAGGCTTTGCTGTATTCTGGGCTGTGGTGTAGTTCCTGTGGTGTCCATTGCCTTACTTGGATAGAAGGAAGTTTCTTTGCTCACCAGTGGGAGTGGGGAGCCTTGAGCAGCCTATCTGTCCGTGAAGGAGTGACCTCAGCACAAGAGCTTGTAGTAATTGGTTGTTTTGGACCATTTCTAGCTCTTTTGAAGTTCCCTGTTTAAAATCCACGTTTGCATGACTTTGCGCATTTGTGCGCATAGCGCAGCGCCGGTTAAACTTTTTCTGGCTCCGCCAAGTCTGCTCTTCAAATTTTCCCTTAAGGAAGCTCTACTCTTATAATAATCTAGTCTAATCGCTTTATAGGTTCATAGGTTCATAGGTTCATACTAGGCTATCTGCCCTAGGGCATTTATAAGCCTAGCCAGAATGTGTTTGGCTTTCGCCACCCATTTTAAATTTATTTTGCTATGCCCTTTTTCGAGGTTAGTATACTGTGCCTCTGTCTAGCAGTGACACAGAAGTGATACCCGGGGTAAACCTACAATCTCCCATCCACTCATCAAGATTCCTCTTGAAGAGAGTCAATGAAGGACTCTGCCTAACCTGGACTGGGATTTTATTCCAGAGTGAAGGGAGCCTCTGGGTTATGAATCTGTCCCTCCAGCATGTCCTATTTATTTCAGTGCTGAGGTTCAAGTCTCTCAAGCGTAGCTCGATGGGATTTGGATTTTCTGAGGTGCAGCATGTCCATTAATTCCGGGTTGGACATGGCTTTATATGTCAGGCACAGATCGCCTCTGAACAGGCGGTATGCCACTGAGTAGAGCTGGAGTTTCTTTAACCGGGCAGCTTATGGCATCTGTTTGAGCCCTTTGATCCTCTTGGTGAGGTACTTTTGGGGGCTTTCCAGTTGCTGCAGGTGTCTGGTAAGGTACATCCCAAAAGGGGCATTGTACTCAATTATGGGCCTGATGAGGGATGAGTAAAGAGGCACAATGACCTCCCCTGATCTAGATGTGAATCCCTTCATGATTAGGTGGGCTATATAAAATGTTTTTCTAACCACTTTGGCCACGTGGTTGTCAAATGAGAGATTGCTATCAACTTGGGTCCCCAGGTCACTAATTACTTCTTCTGTACTTAATGAATTACCACCTATGTGGTAATTTGTGGGCACTTTGTTTTTGCCAAAGGGGATGACTATACACTTTTTGGCATTTAGCTTGAGGCCATGGCTCTGGCACCAGTTGTCTGTTTCTATGAGGCCCTTTTGGAGGATGCTTGTGTCGGCTGGAGAGTCGATTATGGCGCCCAGTTTGCAGTCATCTGCGAACTTGGTCAGCCACAGTCCTTCCATGTTGGCCTGTACCTCTGAGAAATATATACCGAACAAGAGAGGTCCCAGGACTGAGCCTTGTGGGACGCCATTTGTAACTAGTTTGGAGTCTGACATGGCTCCAGCAATTCTAACCATGTGGGTTCTGTCCTCGAGCCAGTTTGCAATCCATCTAGTGACATAGGGGTTTATATTTAAGCTGGTGAGCTTATCTATAATGCCCGAGTGGGGTATTGTATCAAAGGCTGTAGCGAGGTCCAGGTAGGCTGTGTGGACCACCTTCCCCTCGACAATCACCTTGGTGACTGTTTCAAAGAAATCAACCAGGTTTAAAAGGCAGGATCTGCCCTTAACAAAGCCGAACTGGGTAGGATCCAGTGTCTGTAGGTCCCCAATATCTTTATTTAGGAGGTCCATGATGATCCTTTCCATAGCTTTGCAGACTAAGCTAGTCAGGCTTATGGGGCGATAGTTTCCAGGATCCGTTGAGGCACCACCTTTATGGAGAGGGACCACTGTTGCTGTACGCCACTCTTTGGGCACATATCCTGTAGTAAGGCTGAGATTGAACAGTAGTTTTATGTTTGGGTTTAGCTCTTCTTGGAGTTCATGTAGGACGCAGCCCGGGACACCATCTGGTCCCAATGATGCTGTGTTTTTTGCTTTGGAGAGGGCGGCTATTACCTGAGCATCTGAGATGTCAGGGGGCAGCACTCTGCTGGGATAGATATTTGCCCTTTTGGTGGGGAGGGGGGGGGGAGTTTGCGCTGAATCTGTCAGCTAGGATGTTGGCAATGTCTGTGGGTTCAGTGTATTTTTTGTCATTTTGGACTAATTCTGAGCATATCTGGGAATTACCACCCAGGTTCCTAACATAACTAAAGAAAGCCTTGTGATTATCCTTAGTGTCCTGTGCAATTTTTCTCTCAAAGCTGGCCTTAGACAATTTTATTTGTGCCCGTAGTTTTTTGCTAATACTGATCAGTGATGCCTTCCCTTTTTGGGATTTTGCTCTATCATTTAGTAGCTTCCTCCTTCTATTGTATAGTTTGTTTATGGCTGGGGTCCACCAGACAGCACGTCTGCCTTTGGAGGATTGGGTCTTGGTTTTATTCTGGATCGCATAATCCATGCATTCCTGAAGGTGTTCATAGAAAGTGTTTATAAAAGATTCTGCGGTCTGGGCCGTATTTTCCACAGGCCCGGGGGCTTTGAAGGATTCCACCTCGGTTTTGAGGAGTGTGAAATTTGCTTTAGAGAAGTTTTTCACTGTGGTTTTCTGGGCAGGGGGTGGGGTCGGGATGTGAATATCCAGTGAGATTAGTTTATGGTCTGATCTTACCAGTGAGGGATACACTTCTGGTCTGGAGCATAGAGTCCCCATGTTGGTGATGATCAGGTCCAGTATGTATTCCCCTCTTGTGGGAGTGGTAACAAGTTGTTCCATAGCATTTGAGTTTATAAATTCTAGGAACCTTTGGGCTAGGGTGTTGGAGCTAGAGTAATGCTCCCAGTCTATGTTCGGGTAGTTGAAGTCGCCTAATATAATGGTGTTTGGAGAGACCTTCGTATTTTCCAGTGTTCTCAGGAAGGCCGAGTGGGGTTCCTGGGTTTGGGAGGGTGGTCTGTAGCAGGCTATAAACTGGAAGGCAGTTTTACCCACTGTTAGTTGCACATGGATAGTCTCTGATACTTCGTGCTTTGCCACCAACCTGGAGGTGTGGGTATCTTTGATGAATATCGATGCTCCCCCTCCTTTTGTGGTTCGGTCCAAGTTTTGGGGCCGAAAAGCATGGTATGAGGTATAACCTGGTAGTGCTGGGGTGCTCTCGGGAGCCCTGAATCAGATTTCTGTTACTGCACAGATATCGATGTTCTCCATGCTAAGGAGAGTTTCGAGTGCGTGCATCTTGAGGTTTAGACTTCTGGCGTTGAGTAGCATTACTCTTAGTTTCTTATCCCTTGTGATACCTATGGAGGTGGGTTTGTCTTTTGAGCCTTGCCTAAAAAAGGCACTATAGGGGTAGCAAGAGCCTTTGCCAATATCCAAAAGCCCAGGGGTGACAGGTGCAAGCCGTCCCTAGCGAAGCATCGTGGCTTGTCGAGCATATCATCCCAAGCTGACAGGCATTGGATCCCCTTTGAATGACACCAGTACTTAAGCCAATTGTTGAAATTGATCATCTTGTTTTCATATTGTGGCATCATTCTTGGTGAGTGTAAGATGCTACTCAAGGTCAGGGTCATACCAGCCTGGGCTACATGCTCAGAGAGCTCCTTTATGTCTCTTTTCATGTAGTCCAGGGAGGTACGTCTCAGGTCATTCACACCAGCATGGACAATGACTGAGTCATATTTGTACTTGCCTTGGAGTGACCTGAGTGCTTGTGTTATGTGGTGGATCCTAGCGCCCGACAGGCTGCTCACCGTGACCCTCTCCTTGTTCAGCCTGGTGAGCGGGATGTCAGTGTGCCTGATGATAGAGTCACCTATTACAAGTGTATCAGGTGTGTTGTTTAGTGTTAAGGGCTGTGACTGTTCGGCACACTGGCTTTGTGAGATATGTGTTGCACGTGTTTTGTTTTGGGGTAGCGGTTGCTTGGGTGTCTGCTTTGGAGGTCTCTGCTGCTTAGGCAGATCTTTATTTAGAGCCTCTGAGTATGTTTTTGTGTGATTATGTGTTTGGTTTGCTGTCGTGGTAGGTCTATGCGAGACTGGAATTGTAGTGAGTGTGGTTTTCTTCTCCTCCTGACTGGTTATGCCAGTACTGAGTTGAGAGAGCTTAGCCTCCAGTTTGGCTATATGGTTGCATCTCTCACATGTGTTGGAATTTGTTGGGAGGAGGAGAGGGTTGTCTGTGTACATGAGGCAGTTGTAACATTACCTCAAGATTCCCAGATTCACCAGCTGGACCGGAGAGGAGATTGACAACTGACCTTTGGACATGCTAGAATAATATTGGGAATTCCTTAATAATTGAAAACAAGGGCCAGTGGAGAGTGAGGGTGTAGTGCTTTTAATTTTTAGTGCTGACTTATATAATTGCTTTAGTGAGCAAGTGCCAGGTAACTTAAGTGCAATGTGTTACAGGTAACTTAAATGCAAAAACGGCAAACAGCAACTTTCTTTCAAGTGAAACAAGGAAATAAGTACAGTAAGCAATGCAGATATCACTAGTGATCCACAGAAGCTCTGAGAAGCCGTGTATTAGGTGGAATTAGCGTTCCAGGGAAATAACAAGCAAACAAACAACAAGCATATAAACAAAGCTAGATTCAGCAGGCCTGGATCTAGTCTATGCTACAGCAAACAAGGTGTACCAATTTCAGTAAGATACAGTTCAGATATTCAGGCACTATAAACCTTTAACCAGAAATTCCCAGCTCAGAAGGGTTTCTCCCACAAGAGTGTAGACCACGAACCTTCTTAATGTAAAATAACTGGCCTGAAGCCCAAGTGCTTAAACCAGAACTAATACACTTTAAGAATAACAGACACTGGGCTCTCAATCAGCAGTTCCCAACTTAGAAGGATGAAAGCTACCTGTCCTGCCACCACAGTGCATGCCACAAAACTTCCTAATGTAAAACAACTGGTCTGAAGCCCAAGTGCTTAATCCAAAAGACTTAGAATGATAGCTACACTGTAATCAAATTACTACCAAGCAGTAATAAATACAATTGAATACTTTAGAGAATGCCTGGATTAGTGCTCAAGTTACACAAACAAAGCTAGATCCAGCAGGCCCGAATCCAGTCTATGCCACAGCAAACAAGGCGCACCAACTTCAGTAAGAAGAAGTTCAGATATGCATGCACTATAAGCCTTTAACCAGAAATTCCCAGCTCAGAAGGGCAGAGTCCAGCCTCTCCTCCCACAAGAGTTCAGACCACGAACCCTCTTAATGTAAAATAACTGGCCTGAAAGCCCAAGTGCTTAAACCAGAATTAATACACTTTTAGAATAACAGACACTGAGCCCTCAATCAGCTGTTCCCAACCTAGAAGGATGTAAGCTACCTGTTCTGCCACTACAGTGCAGACCACAAACCCTCTCAGTGCAAAACAACTGGTCCGAAGCCCAAGTGTTTAAACCAAAAGGCTTAGAATGAGTTACACCAAGCAGTAATAAATACAATTGAGTACTTTTAAGATGATGCAAAAGTAAAATAAAGTAGGTAGAAACACAAGCACAGTAAAAGCAGATGATTTTTTTTTTTTTTCTGAACAAGTGCTGAGATCAAAGAAACAGATTTGAGTGCTGAAACTAGAAAACTGGCTAGTTATAAGAAAAAAAAACTAAGTTAGAAGGCTTCCCTCCAACACAGAAGGGCTTGGGGGCTCAGAAGCCTACAAATAGTCTATACCACTTAACAGGAAAGGCAGGAAACAAGCTTAATTTTTTTTTTCCCAGATGCTCTCTTTGTACACAGTAGGAGTGCCTGAAATCAGAATATGATCTCACTGCACTCACTGCACTTATTATAAGCCTAGCACTTGTTCTCAAAATCTCTCTTCTAAGTAAGCACTCGCTAACTAAAGTAAGCACTACATCCACCTACCTTCCCTGGGAGTACCCACTTCCCTTAAAGGCACAGCACTCCCTTATAATATTCTAGCATGCCGAGTGGTAGATTGCTGGCATCCTCTCCGGTTCAGCTGGTTAATCTGGGAATCTTGAGACAATGCTACAATTGTCTCATGTACACAGACAACCCTCTCCTCCTCCCAACAAACACAAATACATGTGAGAGATGCAACTATATAGCCAAACGGGATGCTGAACTCTCTCAACTCAGGACTGGCAAGACCAGACAGGAGGAGAAGGTAACCACACACACACCAAACCCAGTCCCACATAGACCTACCACAACTGCAAACCAAACACATAAAAACACAAAGACATACTGGGAGGCTCTAACAATAAACTTACCAAAACAACAAAGGCCCCCGAAGCAGACACCCAAAAATCCACCACCTCAAAACATAACACATGCATCACATACTTCAATAAAACAGTGTGTCAAACAATCACAGCCCTTAAGGCCAAACACCATGCCTGATACACTAGTAATAGGTGTCTCTATAGTCAGACACACTGACATTCTGCTTACCAGGCTGAACAAGGAGAGGGTAATGGTGAGCTGCTTATCGGGAGCTAGGATCCGCCACATAACACATGCACTCAGGTCACTCCAAAGCAAGTACAAATATGACTCCATCATTGTCCATGGCGGCATGAATGACCTGAGACGTACCTCCCTGGACTACATGAAAAGAGAAATAGAGGAGCTCTCTGATTATGTAGCCCAGGCTGGTATGACCCTGACCCTGAGCAGCATCTTGCCCTCACCAAGAATGATGCCACAATACAAAGACAAGATGACCAGCTTTAATAATTGGCTCAAATACTGGTGTCATTCTAGGGGGATCCAATGTCTGTCTGCTTGGGATGACATGCTGGACAAGCCACGCTGCTTCGCAAGGGACGGCTTGCATCTGTCACCACTGGGCTTCCGGATATTGGCTAAGGTTCTTGTCTTCCCCATAGTGCCTTTTTTAGGCAAGGCTCAAAAGACAAACCCACCTCCTTAGAAAACAAAAATGGAAAAAAATTAAGGGTAATGCTGCTCAATGCCAGAAGTCTAAATCTCAAGATGCAGGCTCTCGAAGCACTCCTCAGTATGGAGGACATCGATGTCTGTGCAGTAACTGAAACCTGGTTCAAGGCTCCTGAGAGCAACCCAGCACTACCAGGCTATACCTTGTATCATGATTTTCGGCCCCAAAACTCGGGCCAAACCAAAAAGGGAGGGGGAGTGTCCATATTCATCAAGGACACCCACACCTCCAGGTTAGTGGCAACACATGAAGCATCAGAGACCATCCAGATGCAACTAACCATAGGCAAAACTGCTATACAACTGGTAGCATGTTACAGACCACCCTCCCAATCTCAGGAACCCCACTCAGCCTTCCTGAAGACATTGGAGGATATGAATGTCTCACCAAACACCATCATATTGGGAGACTTCAACTAACATAGACTGGGTGCATTATTCTAGCCCAAACACCCTAGCCCAAAGGTTCCTGGAATTCATAAATTCAAATGCAATGGAACAGCTAGTCACCTCTCCCACAAGGGGAGATAATATACTAGACCTGATCATCACAAACATGGGGACAAAGTGCCCCACACCGGAAGTATACCCTTCACTAGTGAGATCTGACCACAAACTAATCACCCTGGATATACATATCCCACCTCCACCCCCAACACAAAAGACTACAGTGAAAAACTTCTCAAAAGCCGACTTTACACTTCTTAAAACTGAGATGGTATCCTTTAAGCCCACTGGGACAGTGGAAACCACATCCCACAATGCAGAATCCTTCACAAATGCTTTCTACGGACATCTACAAGAATGCATGGATCATGCAATCCCAAATAAAACCAAGACCCTCTCCACCAAGGGCAGGCATCCTGTCTGGTGGACCCCAGCCATAAACAAATTGTATAACAAAAGAAGGAAGCTACTGCACGACAGAGCAAAATCCCATAAAGAGAAGGCATCTCTGATCAGCAGTAGTAGAAAGCTACGTTCTCTCATAAAAACATCCAAGGCCAACTTTGAGAGAAAAATCACTATGGACACTAAAGATAACCACAAGGCCTTCTTCAGCTATGTTAGAAACCTGGGTGGAAACCCTCAGATATGTTCAGAGTTAGTTCACAATGACAAAAAATACACTGAACCCACAGATATTGCCAACATTCTGGCAGACAGGCTCAGTGCAAATTTCTCCCCTCCCTCACCCCCAAAAGAAGAAATACTTATCCCAGCTGAATGTAACCTCCCTGTCATCTCAGATGTCCAGGTGAGAACCGCCCTCAGCAAAGCTAAAAACACAGCATCAATGGGACCTGATGGTATCCCGGGTTGCGTGCTACATGAACTCCGAGAGGAGCTAAACCCGCACATAAAAATGCTATTTAACCTTAGCCTTACTACAGGATATGTACCTGAAAACTGGTGTACAGCAACAGTAGTCCCCCTCCACAAAGGAGGCACCTCTACTGACCCTGGTAACTACCGCCCCATAAGCTTAACCAGCCTGGTCTGCAAAGCTATAGAAAGAATCATTATGGAACTAATAAACAGAGACATTGGGGACGTACAGACACTTGATCCCACCCAGTTCGGCTTTGTAAAAGGCAGATCCTGCCTTTTAAACCTGGTTGACTTTTTTGAAACAGTCACTAGAGCCATTGACGAGGGCAAAACAGTCCATACAGCCTACCTGGACTTGGCTAAAGCTTTCGACACAATACCCCACTCTGGCATCATAGACAAGCTCAACAACTTAAATGTAAATCCATATGTCACAAGATGGGTGGCAAACTGGCTAAAGGATAGAACCCATAAAGTCAAAATCGCTGGAGCCATGCAAGACTCAAAGCCAGTGACAAGTGGTGTCCCACAGGGCTCTGTCCTGGGACCCCTCTTGTTCGGCATTTATTTCTCAGATGTGAAAGCAAACATGGGAGGGTTGTGGCTGACAAAGTTTGCAGATGACTGCAAACTAGGCACCATAGTCGATACACCAGCTGACACATACATCCTACAGAAAGGCCTCACTGAAACGGACAACTGGTGCCGGAGTCATGGCCTTAAACTAAATGCCAAAAAATGTATAGTCATCCCCTTTGGGAAAAACAAAGTGCCCACAAATTATCACATAGGTGGTAACCCACTGAGTACGGAAAAAGTAATCAGAGACCTGGGGACCCAAGTCGATAGTGACCTCTCATTTGACACCCACGTTGCCAAAGTGGTTAGAAAGACTTTCTACCTTGCCCACCTTATCATGAAGGGATTCACATCCAGATCAAAGGAGGTCATTGTGCCCCTGTACTCCTCCCTTATCAGGCCCATGATTGAGTACAATGCCCCATTTGGTATGTACCTCACCCGGCACTTGCAACAGCTAGAGAGAGCCCAAAAGTACCTCACCAAGAGGATCAAGGGTCTCCAACATATGTCATATGCTGCCAGACTAAAGAAACTCCAACTCTATTCAGTAGCATACCGCCTACTCAGAGGTGATCTGTGCTTGACGTACAAGGCCATGTCTAATCAGGAATTGATGGACATGCTCCACCTCAAAAAATCAAAATCCATCAGAACCAAGAGAGCTAAAGATTTGAACCTCAGCACAAATATGAATAGGACATGCTGGAGGGTCAGAATCATAACTCAGAGGCTTCCCATACTCTGGAACAGAATCCCAGTTCATGTTAGGCAGAGCCCCTCACTGACTCTCTTCAAGAGAAATCTTGACGAGTGGACGGGAGATCTTAGGTTTACCCCAGGGGTCATCTCTGTGTCACTACTAGACAGAGGCACAGTATTCTAAATCTATTATGTACACTTTTGTACCATTACATGGGGTGGCGAAAGCCACATCACTATGGCTAGGCTTATAAATACCCCAGGGCAGATAGCCTAGTACCAAACTATGAAACTATGTGTGTATACATAATTTGGTGAATAGCTATTTCATCCAAAATTTGTCCTTTGCCCTATAACAGCTCAATGCAGATAGAGGCTACTGCTTCACTACAACTTTGAACAGGATGAAGGAGTACTGAAAGATAAATGAATGAATGGATAAAAGAATGAATGAACAAACGTATGTTACATCAGAAAGAACATAAAACATTGTTAACCTTGCTTTATGCAATTTTATTGATTTTATGTTTAATGATCTTTCCAGAATTTCCAGTCTTTAAGTCTGTATTAATTGGGACATATGCTGTATTGTAGTCCAAGTTTTAAGCTCTTCTGCCTGTAATGTTTACTCATTATTTGAAATAGTAATCCATCCCAGTCTGTTTTCATGAGACAAACACCAAAGTCATATTCACAGTACTTTGAACTCAGGAAGAAAATGTAGAGAAGTCAGGGGTAATACATATAAAGAAGTATAGATTTTGATGCATGTTGATGTTGAACCAGTAATAAAGGACAAGGAAGAAAAATAAATTCTCTAACATGAAATATATTCTGAGCTGTATGCCTTTCTCTCTCTCTCTCTATCTCTTTATATATATGTATATATATATATATATATATATATATATATATATATATATATATATACACACACACACACACACACATGCACACACACACACACACACACACACACACACACACACACACACACACACACACACACACACAAGCGTGCGCACACACTCAAACATGAGTATCTGTGTCATTTGCTCAGGAAACTATTAGGAACTATCGCCTTCAGTTACATTACATTTTGAGCTGACATTTTATTGATTGTATTCATTGCCAGCATAATACTTAATCTGTCAGCAGTATAAAACTCAAATGATTCTTTGTCTATGTGTATGTCAGATTTCTGGTCTTTTCTTCTATCCTTCAGTTGGCCTATCCATGCATTGCCTAAGTATGTGAATTAAAGCTCAGAGGATCTAAGTGATTTTAAATCTGGGGACACTTTTTTCCTACAATGTGTCAGGCAGGGATAAATGTGATTTATACCACACCATAAACACAGATAAAATAACCATTTTATGGATTGTCTGTCTAAACTGCAGACAATTTATTGTGGCTTTATTGGTTCTGGACTGATACTTAATAGACCATACAGAGTAATCCAGTAATATGTAACACTTTGTAGAAGATATTTTGTTGTGATAGCCTCTTGGGACCAATTCCTATACAGGTTTCCTAAAGTTTACATTAACTACATTGGTAGAAGGGCCAAGGGGATTAACTCAGGCGTGCTTGTCCACCCTGCAGAAAAGCACAAGAACTGTTTTCAGACTTTTGAAAAGATCCTACAGGTCGCTTTTGACAGAATCTCTGCATGTCTGATGAGAGCTGAGCATTAATGCATGACATTTTCTGAACCTTGCCTGTAGTCTTCTTATTCAAACTCCTTAAAGACCAACTTAATTTTAAATAAACAACTGAGTCGCTGCAGCTGTAACGATGCCTTTTATTAAGCTTTACAGAATACATTTGCCATGCAAGTTAGCATATTCAACTGCAATTATAACTATATTATTAATGACATAGTCAACATTATTGTTCCAGTTAACTTTTTCTTCAATCATTAATATTGAAGATCTGTATTAACCATTGATACAAATTAGCTAAGAGTATTGCTTACTAAATTAGTTATGTTATGGCACAACTCACATGCATTTGTCTTAATATGCATACTTAAAATGGCAGTCATTTTAAGTATTTGGAACTGCACTGCCTACATTTGCTTCTATCAAAGCTGGTACATTTTTATTAATCTTTTATAGTATCACTCAAAGAAAAAGGCGCTGCTGTTCACATCCTAATCACTCAGCTGTGGATTTAGAGATGGTTTCTCCTTTGTGGCTATTGCAGTGCAGTATAACTGAAACTGATGTGCGTCTAGTGAAGTATTATATCTTTCTTGTTATCGAGTAACTGATATTTAATAAAAGCGCTGCAGTGCCCATCGCTGACCCCTTAAATAGATTGTGAGCTACTTCAGAATGACTTTTTAAATAATTGTTTCTTTTTCAGTTTTGCAAGAGCAGCACATAAAAAGTGTTCACTGTCAGTAAGAAAATGTTATTCTGGTAATAAATCAGTCAGGTTTCTTCTAAAAAGTTGATAACCAATTATCTTTTTTCCTTACATGTTTGAAAGATACCTTGATAAACAAGAGCAATTTGAAAGATGCAAGATGCAGTATCTGAAAAGAGAATTGGTTATTAACTTTATTTAGCTTGCATATTTTTTTATTATGAGTGTGTGTTATTGCTTTCATTTTACTATGAAAATGCAGCATCTAATGACTGCACATTTGGACTCAAAATCATATGAGAAAACTCACTCGTATAGTTTATTTAAAAGAAAAAATAAGAGTTGTGTATTTCAGAGAGAAGACACTACATTTTATGATAATAAAATTTGTCGAAGCTGCAGATTTTGTAATTATCCACTATGGTCCTGTTATAATGTATCTGTGGCCCAGCTGCTTCAGTTCATTTGATGATATACTACTTATTATGTATATGCGTCAATATTACAGGTATCAGATGTACCACCATCATTATGAACCAACAATGCTGTAGTTCACAGATTACAATATTTGCTGGAGTCATGAACACCTACACTTAGTGCTGCTAACGTGTACATTGCACACACAGTGTTAACTTATGTGGTATTCAATAAGCAGCCCTGCACTTCACGCCCATCTTCAAAATAAGGGTGAGTAGCATGATATGCTAATAAAGGCATATGCAGCTGCAGTATGTGCTATCTAAGCAATCCAATATGACGGAGCTATTCCGGGACATATAAAGTGAGTGTGTACACTCAGTGCTCCCCTTTGTCCTAAAATCCAATACTCTTTGGAATACAGCCAGAAAGACACTTAGAAAAAAAGATGCTAGAGGTTGCTTCTGCCATCATTAACCTGTATGCACAACAGTCTTTAATTCAAAGTGCTGCTGCTGTGGCCAGACCTCGACCAAGTGTTCAGAATCATTCTTAAGCATAATAGTGATATATCAAATAGAACACACAGATAAAAAAATAAAGTATTAAGTCAAGATTGAACTACCAACCCATCCATTTTTATAGTTATAATATTTACTGACATCATTATGGGTTTAGAGTGCTATTATAATCTGAAATTGCTCATAAACATCTATTATACTTGACTGAAAGTGTCGACTTAAGCAGTAAATCATGATAAATTGCAGGAAAAGCAGCATTTACCTATGGCTAGTATGGTTTGATCAGAAGGCTGAAGGCTCAATGACCAAACAAAGCCAGCCATGGCAAACTCTGTACTACTTACTACTTAACATGGTTATTGCTGTTACATAAAGAAATAGCTTAAAAAGAAATGTCTTATTGCTATTATGTGATGTCACTGTATAAATGGACTTTCCTTTCCTTCCATCTTCTGCCACCAATGTGAATCTCCTGAGATGGTTTAGCAATGTGTTGGATATGCATCTGTCCAAGTATGTACATGTTGCCTGTACCTATTTTATTGCAGTTTCTGACACTTGAAGGAACAGACTCCTACAAGTGGAGTAAAAATGCTTCCAGCTCTTATCAGTGGCTTTTTAATAAACATATTTCTGGCTTTGGAGTACTGGTGTCCATTAGGGAGGATGGATGTTTGTTTAATACTACTAAGCTACTTTTGTTACACTACTATTCTCATCACTTATTATTATTATTATGATTATTATTATGATTATTATTATGATTATTATTATTGTTATTATTATCATTATTGTTGGTAGAAGTAATAGTGCCGGCATTAGTATTTCACTTTTTGTACAACGGCAACGGTTTCTGCTTAAATTGCAGGAGTTTGAGCTGGCCTTCCTTCATTGTATAATAGTTCACAGTGAAGAATTACTGGTGAGTAATTCATCATTGTTTATATTTTGGAATATTGATGAAGCCTGGTTCCATAATGACTGTGAGACACTGTTTATTTTTCTGGAAATTGTTGCCTCTGTCAAGTTAACCAGACATGCAGTCATACCTTTTTCCATGATATTCCCTCTCAGTGCTACTGGGCGAACTAATATTCACCACCCTGAGTATTTTTCTTATAATGCACATTGTACAGAGGCATCACACTTGCTGTATATCAGCCCTTAATCAGTTTTGTAATATTCAGGGTTAGACTCCAAAAAATTGGCACAACTCCATGGACCGTACCAATTATGGTGGAAGAAACCCACCAAGCAATATAATATTTAGTGCAGAATCAGCATAGTTGTGAGCAGTCTTTGCTGAGTATTGAAAGACAATACATAAGTTCAGATAAGATGCCTTAACTACAAAGGCTAAAAGGCACAAATGCATTATGCAAAAATTAACAGCTCAAAGGAAATAACAATCCATTTTGGAAATGTTAAAATGCACACAGATATGTGACAAATGCTAAAGAAATGTTCGTTTCTATTATATAAATGCAGTAAATTCATGAAATAAAAGCTGTATATACAGTTTAAAATATACAATATACTACAAAGTACATGCCTGCATTATCTAAATTATGCAGACATATGAATACAATATCAGAACGCTGTGATTCCACTGGATAACTGAGGACATAGCAAATGTTGGTATAATGGCACTATGCAGTTATCTAAAACATAATGAGACTAGAGGGAGAGCACACACAATGCAGACACCCCAAGGAGTTGGGCTGATAGGACACTAACAGGAGAGGTATACAACTTACACATGGCCCACTACACCAACAAATGCATAGTAATGTAACAATGCACATGACTTCATTGCTATGGTGATGTCAACTGTGTATGAGAACCTCACTGTGGAATCAGGAATGAACAATGTCACAGTATGTGGAACAATACCTGCTCAAAAGGGATATCATAGCACAGACACACATAAGTGTAACTGCATATGTACCATAGGTTTATGGTTGCGGACCTGTATTAAACTGCAAATGCTACAAGTAATAAAGATTCAGCCATGTGTAGGATCAAAAGGCTGGAAGTCAGGATTGAACCACCATGCTTAGAGATGAAAAGCAAACATCTCCGCACTAAATCCATTGTGCAAGTATGATAATCAGGGACATACATAATAGTGTTCTGTCAAGATAGCAGCAAAATGCACCTTCTGCAGCAGACTGCCATCACTGCACAAACACAGGAAGTGTCAATTAAAGGCTACTAATTCACTGAACATCATGTGTCATCTGTGAAAATTAATCTGGCCTGTTACAGATACAGCACAGTTATACATGCTTGGCATCTCTGTTATGCTACAGCTAAATGTACTAGTATGACATGCACACAGGTACATTTTCTGGTTCACGGTACTGCACATTTGATGCTCTAGGTCTAATTTGGCCACAGCATGGTAGCAGTACAGCAATACTGTGATGTGTCATTTCAGATGCCACAAAGGCAGGACTATGTACAAATATGTCAATTATGATCACTTTCCCCTTGTACATGATTTATACACGAATAACGTACACCTTTGTCACAGTAGTGCCAAGTGAGGTAAAAAAAAGTGCCAGCTTCCTATGCAAACCTAATCTTCTGCTACAATAAAGTAGCTCTGCAGTTTTCATGTGCAGTTGTAACAAATATGTGTAATATACATCTCACATGATATACACATGGCACTACATGGTATACCAAATGTGCAAGCAATGATGCAGGTGTTGTTAATAATCTGGTCATGTACAGGATATCTATATACAGTAGCTATTGCGCGTCATGCATCTAGGACATAGGGGGTAGCTGAGATGAAGACATGCAGATCTAAATGTGTGGAAAAAACTATACCACATGTATAAAGTGTTGAATACAATCACTATATGGGGACTATATGAAGGATAGATGTGTAAGTACATGTATTGCATTTTTATGCACAAATCATTCACACAACAGAGTAGTGTATAACTGTATAAAATTTGCCATACACATGGGTGCATCACTATTTAATGCAAAACATGTTTTATACTCAGATGTACAGTCATGCAAATACACTCCAACAGACTTCATGACTGCAAGAATGTGACACAGCAATCCTGCACATGTGGGAAGGGAATAAAGAAATGTGTGTGCAGATATAAAATCATTATGGTGAAGGATGGACATGTGTAACTCCCATTATAATACATGGCCTTAAGTGCTCTTGCTGCTAATAGGAATTGTACAAGTGCAGCCCAAGATTTGCCAACAGGGGCACATCCAGTCACACTCATGCAAAGCCTATTTTCACCTGTAATATAGTATCATGCAACAAAAAAGGATGCTTTGAATTGTGGAATATGCAAGCTGTGGAGAAGCACAACCGACAAGTGTGATCAGATGCACAGGAATCAAAGTCATGCACTCACACAGAGTACAGGACAGTTGCTCAAAAATGGGCAACCTGTCCCTGATGCCCAGATAGTCTGACTACCAAAGTAGTACTATGTGTCCATGGCGTGCATGTTATCTAACTTACATTCTCAAATAGAAGAAAACCCTCCCACATGAACCAGTGACAGCAATGCAGCTGAATATGTTTGGTTGATTGCACAAAATAAAAAGAGTGATGTGGCTGCTCAGAGTGACGTGCACAGTATGAAGCAATCCAGACGTGGACCACACCATGACACTATTAGCAATCCAGAGGTAAAAATACACTACCTTTATGACAGGTAATTTAAGATAAATATGCATCTGTGGAAGCTAAATGTTGATGTCAACAAGACTATAGTACTCCTCAGCAGACACAACAGAGGTACACATAAGTGGTAAAACTGTACTGCCATGCACTGCAGACATGTACTAAACTGTGACTATATACTGTCTGCATTAGGTAATGCCAAAACAGATGCCTTCATGTGACAATGTACTGGCCTGCAGACAGCTGTGGTTCTGGATTGAGATTAACTTTGTTAATTGTTCTGTGCCCGGACAAGAGGTTAGCATATCATAATCAATCAGAAGAGTAGCTAGGGTGAGGTAAAGGGGCAGTCATTCCACATACAAAGCATTAGCTGGCACAACCATCAGATCCTGATATGTATTCAACATATACCAGCATTTAAAAATAAATTCCAATATTGCAGTATTGCATTTGTTGTCAGAAATGAAGCATTGTTCCATCTCCGTGTGTGGTATAAATTGCAGCAGCTGCTTGCAGCAAATGTGGCAAGTAGTCTACTACAGATTAAAAGGAGAAAAGATGCTTGTTTTGACTCCTCAAGTCTAAGTAGAGGAGCTTCTTTTCATGTTGGGGACACTACATCAGGTGTAATATATGGGTGAAAATTAGCTAGTTACACCTTTAAGACAATAAGAAGAGTACGCCAAGTACAGCAAATGATGACATGACAAAGTATACCATATGACCACAGTCTGTGACACAGTATCAGAGAAATTATGGGGACATTCTGACTGTCACAAGTCTAAAGTACAAACAGTAACATAGCTAGGGTGGGGTGACAGGGGCAATTGCCCCTGACACAAAGTGTTGGTGTGGCACAATTAGCCATTCCCAGTCTCTCTTTAATGTAATTTGCATTGTAGCAAGTAGTTTGCTACAGTATAAAATAATTAAAAAATTATTTTTTAACTAAAATCTAGGCATTGTAGTACTCTGTGCAGGCAGGGTATAATCTCTAGCAACTGTTTGCTACATTTATACTAAGCAGTTTGCTATAGTTCAAAAAGATTCTTTTTTTAAATAAAAGACGAGCACCTTTGAGCTCCTTGCAGGCAGGTTATAAATTGTAGCAACTGTTGGCTACAGTTCAAAAGAAGAGACTTTTCTTTTAAATAAAATATGCTAAAGGAAGGTTGGGAGCAAGGCACAGAAATGGGACCTGAATGGCTGGGGCATGAGGGTTATAGGGTGTGTCATGCATCTAGCCACCTGGTTGGTGCGTTTTTTTTTTTTTTTTTTTTTTTTGCTGTTCAGTGGAAGAGCTCGGGGAACTATAGATACAACTGTACAATGTAATGATTGGCTTATCATAGTGAAATGTTTTTTTTTTTTAATTTTGCTCTTCATTTGTGCAAAGGAGCTGAAGGGGTGCGTCATTGGTTGATAGTACTGGTACAGGTCACTGGTTAAACTAGTTGCAGTTCGGGGTACAAAATATGTGCCAAAACATTAACAATGATAAACTGTGTGGCTATCATATCCAGGCTATATAACACATTGAAGGAACACAAAGATAATACTTAGTCCTGTGACAGACCTTCTCAGTAGTTCTACAATTCAATGATAAGCTCAGTGGTGCTCTAGAAAGAGGCATGCATTACACAGGCAGTATCTCCCCAAAACTAGGCCATTACCTACTGCACCTGGTCACTAAGGCCATCCTTTATGACCTCCCTCATCTGCTTCCAGAAATTGTCTCCTCATGAAGTTGTATTGTGTAAGATTGCTCCACTGGAACCATAGCAGAGGAAGGTTTTAATCTTATCTTCTGGGGTTCTTGTCAGACTAGAGCTCCTCTGGCAGGAGTCAGGTATATCTCCTCTTTTGAAGTCGTCTTTTGATTAGTAGGTTTTCACATTTTCGGTCCTTTGTATGAGGCAATGAAAAACAATTGAAAAAAAAAACATGCATTACTTTATATGCAGTATGACACTCTAATGCAAGTGTGCCTGCTGTGCTACTAATTACAAGTTCATATTACTGTACCCATAAAAACCCATACAGCAATATTTCAGAACAGTGCAAAACAGGAATGGAAGCACATGTTCCATACTGTATAACAACTGTTAAATATTACTGTGAATCACTTAAGGACATCACTGTAGTAATAAGTAAGTCAGTAACATGCATGTGATGAAGGAGATGATGATTACCATGATTTACTGACTACAATTCATGTTTTCTCACAAACAAAATACTTATGAGACACATACAAGAACTATGTGTTACACATATGGAAATTCTGTCAAATACTGCACTCAACACATGAAATATATATTATGTTTACACAAACATTGCCCACAAATCCAAATGCAGAACACAGATGCACATAAATGTATCATGGCTCTTGTCATATACCCATGCGGAACAATTACATAAACTTTGTCAAGTCAGCAGTGTCATATGCAGTCATGCTGCAAGGTGCATATGAGGTCAGGTATTACTACTTATAGTACAGTATCATGATGACTGACAGTATCCTACACAGTGAATGTCATATAACACATACATGGGGGTCAGATCCACACTCAGTAACAACGTGCACATGCTGCATAGTTAGGAGAACTCTGGTGTGCCCTGTGCCTGCCGAGCTAGCACAGTCATAGTCTGTTACTCAGCAACTGACTGTCAAGTTTACATGCCAGTTGGAAGTAAAGTAGCCACTATTTTATGGTTACTGTAATGTAATCAATCAGTGTAGGATGTACCTTATAAATTTTTAAGCACTCTTTTATCCATGAATGTGGGATACTATCAAATGCTTTTTATAGTCAATCCATGCCATACTCAGATTCTTCCCTTTCTTACAGTTTCTGCTATAACTTTATTTAACAACAAATGATCCTTTGTTCCATACGACTTTCTTTTACTGCCCTTTTGTTCTACTGCCATAATTGAGTTTTCTTCTAAATGACTATAAACTCTGTCGGAGTCAATCCCAGTCTATAGTTTATATGTCGTCGGAAGACAAGTTATTGGTCTATAATTTTTAGGGTAACTTGCAGGTTCACTCTTAAGTAAAAGCATTGTTTTTCCTGTTGTTAACCAGTGCAGTGTCTGTTTGGGGTGTGCATATAAATAGTTCTTACTCATGGCTAGATCCTTGTGTAAAGAAGTTAATACTTTAAGCCAAAAGTTAGGTACTGCATCTGGGCCTGGGGTTTTCCAATTAGAGGCTTTTCTCAACTTTTTCAATCTCTCTGGCTGTTATTTCATCCCATTTCATATCCTGTACCTTTAAACTTCTTATTCTTTCTTTTACTTCTTCTATCCATTTAACATCTTAAAAACTTCTCCAAAATGTATTTATTTCTTCTTTTTTCAGTGGTTTATCAATTCCTTTTACCTTATTTCCCAAATCTCTATAAAACTTTTTTGGATCATCAGTAAATTGTTTATTTTGTGCTTTTCCCTTATATTTATCTTTGTATCTTTTGAGTTTTTCCGCCTGTTTTGAAATTTTTAGTTTATCTCCAATAGTGCATAATAGAGCCTAATCTGTTCTAATACAGTGCATTGCTTTTAACACATCTGTCTTTCTTAATATTGTTGTTGCTCTGTTCCCTCTTCTATAATCTTCTAACAATGACACTTTTGTCTTAACTGCTTTATAGTTTTCTCTATTCGATATTCCCATGATGGTTTTTGCTTTCACCCCCCCCCCCCTTTTCCCTTGCTACCCTATATTCCTGTGGGAGAACTTTATCAGTTATTAATTTAGCAGCACAGTAATATCTGTTTACTTCTGTTATATCGCATGGATCTCTATGGACAGTCCTAATTACTGTGTTCATTTGTTTTATCAAGCTTCTGACTTTTGGGGTTTTATTAACCTTCTGCAGTCTATTTCTCTCATTAATCTTAATATATCTGTCTTTGTCTATTAAATCAAGCAACTCTTCTCTTAACTCCTTTTCTTCCAGACTGAGGGCATATCCTTTGTTTTCCATTTCCTGCAGGCATTCTATAGAAAGTTCTATAACATCTTCTTGTGGCACATTCTCTTCAATTTCATCCTGTGTCATCTGTTGTTTTGTCATATGGAAACTCACTGGCCTATCACTCCTCAACACTGACTGCATCAGAGTTTCCACAGTTTTCTGTTCCTTTCCTTCCTGTCTAGCTTCAAGTGAACTTTTATATTGGTTTCCTGTGGAAGGCTCCAAAATATCTTGATATGGCACCTGACCTGTTGCTTCCTGTTCCACTGGTTTCCCCTTAATTTGGATATCCATTTCTCTATCCTGTTGTGGTACTTTCTGCATTTGATTTTCTACACTGAATCCTTCTCTTTGCAGCTGTTCCATTACCTCAATTTCTCTTTCTTTGACTTCTCCATCACTAATCTCTTTTTCTACTTTTCCTCTTAGTCTTCTTCTTTTTTTTGTATTGTAAAGTTTTCCATATCCGGATTCCTTTGCCTATATTTTTCTTCAAATATCTTTGGTGCTGCTCTTTTTGTATTAGTCAGTTTTGCTTTCTCCTTTGCATAAATATTACACCATATTAAATCTCTTTTCCTTTCCCCTGTCCATATTTCATCTTCACATGTCTCTTGATCTTCTTGCTTTTCCTTATTCTGGGGACTCACTCCATCATGCTGTGATGTAGTCTGTTTTATATCTTCTACTTTAAATCCTTCACTTTGCAGGCACTCCATAACTTCAACTTCTGTTTTTTTAACTTCTACATTACTAATTGTATTTTCTACATTACATCTTTGTGCTTTTAGTCTTTTTATTGTGAAATTTTTCATATCTGGATGCCTTTGCCTGTATTTTTCTTCGAATATCTTTGAAACTGCCTTTTGTATATTAGTTAACTTGGCTTTCTCCTTTGCATAAATATTGCACCATATCAAATCTCTCTTTCTTTCCCATGTCCATATTTATTTTTTATATTTTTCAAATATCTCTAAGTTTTGTTGTTTATATTTTCTCACTTCCTCAGAGGCTTCTTTTTCTAAAGAGATCAAAGTTTCTTGATCTATATACTGTTTTTCAAAAATCTGTTGTATTAATTAAAGCACATTTTTATTTGAAGCTTGTGACAGTTTTTCCTGGGGAAGTATTTTTCTTTCCTCTAATTTCTTTCTTAATCATTTTGTATATCTTGTGTCTGGAAATTCCAGGCTTTTTACATAATATTAACAATAGATAATTTCTTTCTTATCCTCAGTAGTCCACTCTGTCATCTTTATGGCTCTTCTTTGGCCAATTTTTGTCATTTTTGTGGACTACTACTTCCTTCTACAACAGGGAGGCTATACTCCCCCTGAGCCTGGCTTGGGCCCATTGTAGGATTGTTTCCATATTTTGAGGATTCTACACTGACATTTTTTCCAGTCCTGGCACCAGTGCACCTACCAGGATTGGGCACTTTTTTATCATGGGTCTTGTGCACCCAGCTATCTTTTTTATTTTTGATTTACTTCTGTCCATGATATATGCTATATAAATACAGACTATATATCAGTGTCGCCTTGGTGAGATTTTGTAAAAAACAGGGTGCACCTTGCGAAGGTACTCACCAAGACTTGAGGATGAATTAAATTTCAGCACTACTACACTCCTTTGCTTGCTGACTTTTCATCTCTCCATCAGGCCATGGTAGTCCAACACAGTGTATACACAGCAAGATTATTAACGTGGGCTTAATATCAAGCAGCAAACAAAAAACCCACAACAGACTATAACAACTAAAATGCCAAATACACAAGCCTTGCAATCAGTCCCTGTCACTAATCAGAACTTAATGACAAGCCATATGCAAAAATCACACAGCAAACTATAACAACAAAAGATGAAATATACACAAGTCTTTCATTTTGCTCCATCATTGAATGACATGTGATCACCATTTAGGTTGTTCACACAAGAAGTACATGTACATATATGCAACAAGGCAAGAAGTGTGACATATGGCATGTTCGACAACTTAAACATTTCAGCCATGGCATGGTTGAACTAAGAATGTGCAAAAATGCAGGTATTATGCACTTTTCTCAGTAGCACTGCATAATGGAATTGCATACATATTCCTAGACATCTACAGTGAGCATCTAGTAGTAAAATGCTTCAGGATGCTCACAGTAATATACATTTCAGCTGCTTTCAATGTGTACAGCTATGATAACAGATGCAGTCATTTCAATCCAATCTTTGCTCCTCAAGTCACTGCTTCCACTCCATCTTCTAATGTTTATTGACAACTTCTTCCACAACTTTTTGAAGACAATACAAAAACACCAGTTAACATATATGAATAAAATTGGCATGGTACTGAAACCATTACAGAATGTATTAAACTTTTGTGTCAGTGCACAGCTTTCAGACTGCTTACGCCAATGCTGACTTTCCATCAGCAATACAGAGACTTGCAGCTAGTGGCCTTCAGGTAATCATTCCTGTTAGTATAACATGTACAAATTGGATGTTTTACAGTATGCTTGATGGTACAGTGGTTAGTATTGTCACCTCACAGCAAGAGGCTCTCTGGTTCGATTCCCGGCTGGATTGCCTTCTGTGCGGAGTCTGCATGTCCTCCCCATGGTCAAATTCACTTTAAAAAAGACATGCAGGAAGGTGTGGGTGTGCCTTACTTGAAGGTTGAGTGCAGAGCTGGCAAATCAACACCGTAAAAATTCACTGCAAATCATTAGTGGATCGGAGTTCTGCTGTGGTGACTCCTAACCAAGAAAAGCTGAAAGAAAGTCATTGTAAATAGCATGCACATCATTCCTGTGAGAGTTACTGTTTAATCTGATATCCTCCACACTTATGCAAGTAATTATCACACACAGTGCTATACTTCAGCTGCCAAGACCTGGTTTGAACACATTCCAATGTCCTAAACTAAAAATCATACTGTTATCTGCTGCATAACAAAGGGTATTCTTACAAACAGTACAAGCTGTTTATGTTTAAAGCAGTAATCATGTCAACAGATGAAGGTGGAAAATGTAATTTATAGAAGTATATGTACCTGCCAGGCATGAATAACTATATGTATACTATGCCTGTGTTTTTTTCTGTGTGCATTTGAACTTGGTGCTATCCTTTGTATGACATGTTAATCAATGTTGTGTGTATGATAAATTAAACAATCAGAAGTTTGGTTCAAACCATGCATATGAGTCAAATAGATGGCCATCTTAAGGGCATCAGTAAGGTAGTCTGCGTTTTCTGATTTGTCCATCCAAGTCCCTGAATGCATTTTCAATGTATAATGTGTGAACGGTAGATTCCCACAAATTGAAAGGAACATTGCTAAGCAAATGAGATTTCACTACCACATTGCCATGTGCATTCAGTACTCTTCCATGAGGAAAATCTACGTATACATCTGGTGATTACATAACAACATCTCTGTTCAGCACTACTTGGAAACAACTGGATGAAGTGCAAGGGCCATCTTCAGGTGTTTAGCAAAACTGTTGAATAGAGAAGTGTATATAGATTTTGGGGTATTTTATCAAGTGTCTTGTTCTTATGTGGACATGTGTAATATGTGGTTGCATTTGAGTATTTCTCATTGCAGCTCATTCAACTCCTTCTGCCACCCAAGACTCTTCCACTGTTCCAGATACAGGACTTGATGAAGTACAAAGAAGCAGCCCAAGCAATAGTACACAGGACACTACATTTAGAGTTGCTTTATCCAGCCCACTGGTGACATTCCTTTGGCCAAAGGAATGTCCTGCAGAGATGACAGTGAACATGGCTAGACTGCTGGGCAAGGAGCACAGCTACTGGTCTTGATATTATCCTAGGGCAACTGTCGCCACATGAGTCTGACAGCAATCCTGACTCATTGCCACAGTAGAAAGGCATCCACCAAATAGCAGCTGTCCAGGTGGCTGACATGCATAACCATATTTCAGAAAGTGTACATCTGTCACAGGCACATGATTGGTCACAACACTGTTATGGTACAGAGCTGAGTGCACTTGCTCTTGTAGCTAATCTCACAGCACACCACATTTGGGTGTTTAATGTAAGTCAGGAAAGTGTGCATGGGGAAGTTTTGCTTGAACAGTGCTGCAGTGCTGCAGTACTTCTCAGAGTGTACATGCCCTGACCCATTTCATCAGTATTCCAGCAATGGGTAGAGGGAGACATCTTCTTGTATGCCATCCTCATGTCACTGGCTCAAGCAGGCCACTTGTGCTGCAGTGTGCACACAGAGACATTGCTGGTTGTCATGTCTAGACAGAAACTGAAAGCTCACAAAGCACGGTAAATGCCAATTCACAGATCTCTTATGTACCCTATCCAATGCAGGGCACAACTATGGTACAACACCATAGGGCTGATGTTTCTTCATATGCAGGGACAGCCAAAACCATGGTGTGAGCCATTGGTATTGGCAACCCCACCTACTTTAATGTTACCTTGACATGGATCCCATTGTGTATGTGTTGTTGTTTATCCCTTCACCTGGGGCAATGATGACCCCTGTGTTTACCAAAGCATACTGCACATTTTTGAGATTTTTTGACAAGTCTGATGTCACAATAATAAGAGCTTTCTACTGTGTTCATCAAAATATATTACTGTATTTTAACTGTCATATACATTTTTTATTAGCTATGATATGTAATTATAAGCTGTCATGACACTGCAAGGCACAAAACGCACTGCGGTTTCAGTGATTTCCTGGAAAGCATGTTTCACATTCCTCTATAATTGTATTTCTTCCACACATTCATTCATTCATGTTGCAATTGTTGTCATGCAGCTCATTGATAGTGAACATGTCCCTATTGTTTGCAACAGGTATACATGGTATGGCATCCTTGAATTTGACATGACATGCTTTTCTGTGTGTACTATCAATAAGTAATATTCATAGTAAATTAACTCATACATTTTACAGTTTAATGGCACATGCTTACATAACTATTATTCCTATTTATACATGATGCAACATGCATATGGGATCCGTATGTGCTGCCATGCATCCACTAACATGCATACCACACTGCCAGTACTGGCTTGAGTGTTATTCCTTACAGGTGGATTTTGCAACATTTTGGAACACTTCATTTATTTATAAAAGTGTACTATCACATATTATTCAGATGTCTCACTGGTAGTCACATATTTATTGTATTTGGAAAGTATGTAATTTCCAGATAGGATGCCATGTGTATCCTCTTTTACTGTCATAACCTGCATGCCACACGTCTTGCACATTTCAGATATTGCCTTGGCACACTGTGCAACCAGTATAACAACAACGGTTCAGACACAGTATGCTGATCATGTGCTACTAGTATATATCACTTCTCTCTTAGCTGGGTGTTTTGGTCTGTTAGTTCCACCCTACCAATATCCAAAGAACCAACCTCCACCAACACAGCACCATTCCACATACTATAGTTCACTGACAATAAGTGGGACATTCACAAACTAGTATGTCTACATTGGTTGTACATTTGATCATTTCCTACATACGTGATAAAACTGTATATTACAGGCAACATCATGCATTTTTGCTATCTGCCACTTCATGATATGAAACTGGTGTCGCACAACATGATTTGGATAATTGTCTGATATGTATGGTGTTACCTATGCGCAAGTCACATAGCAATTACTGTTGCCTGTTATGTGAGGTAAGGCTATACAGTCAAATATCAGAATATATGACATGTTGATCTTTTTACATGTGTGCATATGGCATATCATGACTCAAAATTCAGAGCCAGACATTATTGTGTTGCCTGATCCAGAATATATGGTCACAGCCTTCATCATCTACACCTGGTTGTTCTCTGTCACTTGTGACCTGTTAAGCATCTTGTGAAGCATGTGAATGCACTCTTCACATGTCTGGGATTCTTAGGGTACACCACACACGCCAAGACTGGTAGGCTACTATGTCTGCATGTAATCATATTCTGCAGCATGGTGTGCATAGTGACCATTTATGCACCTTTTTGTGCTGTGTACTGCAGTGCACTCCTGGATGTGTGCAGCCATCTGACAATTGCTTTTAGCATGCCAAACACTAGGTCAAAGATTTCCAAGTCATGGTTTGGGCTATATTAAATTCATTCTCAGTAAGTGTGGATGGGCCTCTGTGGGCCACTGGATGTTGTCTTGACCCAGGGCTTAAGTGTATCAGTGCAGTCACATGTTGGTATATATGGACAGAACCTCAACATGACAGCCTCACACCATATCAGAACACAGACTAACACTGCCATCTATAAGTATGCTTGCCAAGTAGTAACTTCATCAGGGATCTCACCATAGGTTCATAGGTGTGTACTAGGCTAATGGCCCTGGAGCCTTTACAAGTCTAACCCATAGGATTACCCTGGCATTATGCCACCCAATCTTAGCTCCCAGTACCTCTGTCAAGTAAAGCCACTGGAGTGATCCCTGGGGTGAATTTTCTATTTCTCATCCACTCATCAAGATTTCTTTTGAATAGGGCCAGTGAGGTGCTCTGCTTGACATGTATGGGAAGTCTATTCCATAGCATGGGCAGTCTCTGGGTTATGAACCTGTCTCTCCAGCATGTTCTGTTGATTGTGGTAATGAGGTTGAGGTCTCTGGAGCGTGTGGTGCAGAGGGATTGGGATTTCTTCAGATGTAGCATTTCTTACAGAGCTGGGTCAGATGTGGCTTTGTAAGTCAAGCAGAGATTGCCCCTAAGTAGGCGATATGATACAGAGAATAGTTGGAGTTCTTTTTAGTCTGCCCATATAGGACAAATGTTTAAGGCCTAAGATCCTCTTTGTGAGGTACTTTTGCGGCCTCTTCAGTTGTTGCAGGTGTTTAGTGAGGTACATTCCAAATGAGGTATTGTACACAATGATTGGCCTAATGAGGAAAGAGTAGAGGGAGACAATGACCTCTTTCTTCCAGGATGCAAAACCCTTAGTAATGAGATGTGCCACATAGAAGGACTTTCTGACCACAGTGGCAATGTGGTGGTCAAAAGAGAGATTGCTGTCAACCTGTGTTCTCAGATCTCTTATAAGGCCTTCTGTGTTCAGTGGACTACATCGATGTGGTAATTCATGGGAGCAGTTTTTTTTTCCAAAGAGCATGACAACACATTTTTTGGCATTGAGCTTAAGGCCATGGTTCGGACACCAGTCATTGGTCTCAGTGAGGCCTTTCTGTAGGATGTCAACATCACTTGGGGAGTTAATAATAGCTCCCAACTTGCAATTATCTGCGAACGTTGTCAGCCAGAGTCCCTTCATGTTGGCCTGGACTTCAGAGAAGTAGATACCAAACAGGAGAGGACCCAGGACCAAATCCTGTGGAACTCCACTAGAGACTGGCCGTCAGTCTGACTTGGAATCAGCTACTTTCACACTGTGGTTTTTACCTGTGAGCCAGTTTGCAATCCACCTAGTGATATAAGAGTTGATGCCTAGCTTTGTGAGTTTTTCTATGATTCCTAAGAGGGGAATGGTATCAAAGGCCTTGGCCAGATCAAGGTAGGCTGTATAAACCACCTTGCCTTCATCCACAGCTCTGGTAACTGACTCAAATAAGTTGATTAAGTTGAGCAGGCATGATCTACCCTTAACAAAACCAAACTGTGTGGGATCCAGAGTTTGGAGATTTCCTATATCCTTGTTTATTAGTTCCATGATGATGTGTTCCATAACGTTGCATATCAGACTCTTCAGGCTAATGTAGCAATAGTTCCCAGGGTCTGTAGTCACTCCTCCTTTGTGAAGAGGGATGTCTGTAGCAGTGTGCCATTTGGTAGGGACAAAGCCTGGGGTGAGGCTGTGATTGAACAGGGCACACAGGTGAGGTGCCAGTTCACTCTGTAGTTCATGTAGAACACAGCCAAGGATATTGTCACGTCCCATAGAAGCTGTATTTTTGGCCTTGGACAGTGCTGTTTTAACCTGTGCAGCAGTAATACTGGATGCCTGGCAATCTACTGGTATTGTGACTGGTCCCTTGGAGGGGGGGTAAAGTTGGCACTGAATCTGTCAGCCAGTATATTGGCAATATCTGTGGGCTCGGTATAGGAGGTACCATTGTGCAGTAGCTCAGAGAAAATCTGGGTATTGTTGTGGAGATTTTTTACATAACTATAGAAGGCCTTGTGGTTGTCTTTACTATCTGTTGCAATTCTGTTTTCATAACTAGCTTAAGAGGATTTGATGAGGGATTTCAACTTTTTGTTGAGGCTGATAAGGGAGCTTTTCCAGACTTGGGACTTCACCTTATTCTGCATCAGCTTCTTCCTTCTGTTGTAGAGTTTGTTTATGGCAGGTGACCACCAGATTGGCTTCCTTTTTTTGGAGGAGAGCATCTTGGTTCGGTTGGGTATGGCGAGATCCATGCATTTGTGTATGCGTTCGTACAGTGCATTGGTGTATGATTTCGTGGTCATGCAACTGATCTCCATTTGCATAGGTGCAGTGAAGTTAGCCACCTCTGTTTTTAGGAGCTCAAAGTTAGCTTTGGAGGAGAAGGTTTTCATGGTGGTTACCTTTGTGGGGGGGGGGGGTGGATTCCAAAGTGATTAGTTTGTGGTCAGATCTCACCAGGGAGGAGTTGACTATCGGTGTAGAGCAATGGTCTCCCATGTTAGTAATGACCAGGTCAAGGATGTTGCTACCTCTAGTGGGGGTAAGAATGAGCTGGTCCAGGGCATTGGAATTAATGAATTCCAGGAAAAGTTGGGCAAGTGTATCGGTACATGAGTAGTTTTTGCAGTTAATGGAGGAGTAGTTGAAGTCGCCCAGTATGAGAGTGTTAGGTTGGACCTTAATATTCTCCAGGGTGCTTAGGAACATGAAGTGTGAGTTTTGGGATATGGTTGGGGACCTATAGTAGGCTACAACCTGAATCGTTGTCTTACCCAATGTTAGCTGCACCTAAAGTATCTTGGGATACCAGTCTGGGGGTTTGCACATCCTTTATGAACGTGGCAACACTGCCACCTTTGGAGCTTTGATCCAAGTTCTGGGGCCGAAAGGTGTGGAATGAGTTATAGCCTGGTAGTGTAGGGGTGTTTTCTGCTACCTTGAACCAGGTATTTGTTACAGCACAAATGTCAATGTTTTCCATTTTAAGGAGTGCTTCGAGCGAGTGCATTTTGAGATTTAGACTTCTAGCACTGAGCAGCATGACACTCAGATTGCATTTGTTTGTAGCTGCTACGGTGGTAATTTGGTCTTTGAAACACTGCATAAAAAGGCACTTTAGGGGTGGAAAGAGCCTTGGCCAGTATCCAGAAGTCCAGGGGTGACAGATGCAGGCAGGCCATCTCTGTCAAAGCATTGAGGTCTGTCAGTCATGTCATTCCAGGCAGACAGATAATGGATCCCCTTAGATTGACATCAGAAACTTAGCCAATTGTTGAAACATTCCATCTTGGAACATTACCCTTCGGGAACTTTCTAATCAAATAGTAACATCATGCACACTACTAGGGTACATTGCCATCAGGTTAATGATGAGTACATCTGTGTAGCACTCCACCTGATGACTCAGTATGGCAATTCCTTTATGTTGAAGCACAGTTCTAAACCCTCTCCAGAAGAAATTGTAATTTGTTTGTGGGTGCAATCAATTTCACTGAGTTGATGGGGAAAACTGGCTATGACAAAGAACCATTTCATGACAGCCTGGTGCTTTCATAGAAATAGTGACTGTCTGGGACATTTCTACAGTATCAGCCATGTACTGCAGGAGTATACGAAGGCCAATATACCAAGTCTAAGACAAACCTTTGTTTCTACTGACACAGGGCTAAAATGCAAGCTGTGTAAGGACACGTGGAATGCACACATACATGTGGGGTGCACACAGCCTGCACCAACTCTATATCTAGTCTATATCTAGCCATTATTTCCTTGTCAGAGAGCTGGCTTAACTGCAGTCTGGCTTGCCACAGTGCTGGATATGTGTGGATGTTAGGGAACGTTTGCACTGCTGCTCTTCTTCTCTTTTTTGCTTCTTTTTGTCATAATGACTGCTCCTTCCAATGTCCCTCCATTGTCTTTCTCTCTAATCTCTGTCATCCCACATCTGGCTTGTCTGTAGCCTTGGCTGTTTTACTCACATAAAGTTACTCCCATATTTCCTTTCACAAAATTAATATGACTGAATCATGTGCATTTTCTAGTCAGCATATCTGATAAAGGTATACTTGACCTTCTCCAAATGGCCATTTACAAATGTCTTGTCTGCATGCATCTCACTATGTGCCATCATTGTCACCAGTGTCATTGTGCTATATCTCATTTTACTAAAATTACACAATTGAAACACAGTTGTATATGTCTATGTACAAGTAACCTTAACCCCAGCCAAGTAAATTAAACATTAGATGATCGGTGTTCTTAAGGGCAGCTGTACATTGCCATCCATGGAGTTGTATGCATTGTTTTGCACACCATAAATATATCTATCATTTCTGCTAGATCTGCTAAATCTTAGCAGAAGAACTTGTGGGTCATAACCTCAGTCAACTCTTACTACATATTTATCTCCAGTTTCTGAAACCACTAGCTATGATCCTAACACAACAAGTTTTGCAAGGGTTATAAATGCATTCTTCTTAACAGCTCTGTCTTCCCTGCTGACTGCTCTCTCATCCACTTATTTTGAGGAATCTTTTGGTGGATACACTGAAATGATTTATAGGTTCTTGTCAGTACATCAAGGGCAGAAACAATGCACTTTCTAAGAGTGAAAAAAACCCAACATCGATGTTACATTAACAAAGATGCTTACAAAAAGATAATAGATATATTTCAGTGGTCCACATATCCTCTGTATCCCCCTGTTGATGGGAAGAGGGTGCAACTTGCACAGTAACAGAGCCTTAAATATATTAAGCTCAATCAGCCTTGAAAGGTATTATAATATTCATTTCTCACTGTGGTTCAGAAACCACACACCTTGGATTTGGCAAGCTTCAAAATTTATGCAATGTGTCTTGGACGTGTCCTTGCCAAACATAACATCTATGCTCAATCACTTCACCACCACCCCCAGTATCTTATTACCTATCCTCAAACATCCCCTCAACCATTCTGCTTCAACTCTCTACCGACTAACACATTTATACCTTCCTCCCATCTGTCATACTTCACTCAAACTTATCCATCTCTTCAACTATTATTCCTATAAATTATTTAATTTTTCCCCCTCAAACACTTTCCAAACATTCTGTTTAATTGTTTCATTGTGTAGGATATACTTGTAAGATAAATAGCCTGTATTCTGATGTATTGAAATATTGTATTCTCTATACTCTCTGATTGTATCTTAAAAACGATGTCAAGATCTTTTGCTTGTATTTAATATATTGTTTGAATATACTGTATTATCTGTTAATGAATGTACTTGAGATTTTCTCCCCCAGCCTCCATTGAAAATGGATCCCTGACCCAGTCACACTTTCACGGTTACCAAATGTTAATAATAATAATAATAATAGTAATAATAATAATAATAATATGCATTTGAAGAAAATGCATGCTCCCATGATTCAGCAGGTTATTGTCATCACTGTACTTTAAATGGTAAGTTTATCATATCAAGATTTTATTACAGAGTATGACTTCTCCTTCATGTTGTAGTGTTAATAACTAATTTGCTTTTCTTACGTTCTTTTATGCAGATCATTACTCAACAACATCTGCTTGCTTCTGTGTTAATACTGAACACTCTGTAGACAGTCGCATTAATATCACACCACATTCGTTCACTGGTCTGTGTTGCCATGAGACAAAGACACACCCACACACATATATAATAGAAGCCTGCAGCTCATACAACACAATGTCTAGTCTCGTCTTGCTTTTCTATGTCATGTGATCTATTTTAATGTCACCTTATTCTGCTATAATAGTAAACATATTTGCTAAACTGAAAATTGACTGACAGCAGGTTCTCCAAACACTGTGTGTGTGAAGAAATATTATAGAAAGTAATTTCAATGACAGCGGAGTTTTTTTCTTTACTCCATTATGTGACATCAAAGTAGGTATATTTATGCTGAGGGGGGGTGAGTGTCCTACCACATATGGGGTGTAAAAGGGCTTGCCTCCCTGCAAAAACAAAACAAACAAAAAAACAACAACAAGAACAACAAAAATTACTCCAAGTTTTGCCGAAACTGCATTCAGTATTTTTTTTAATGAGTTGTTATGTGGATCATTGTTGTTAATTCATTAGCATAAATTCACATATCTGTGCTCAGTGTCTGATAACCACCCAAACTATCACACTTTATGAAATTGTACCTTTAATGAGCCATTCATTTCAAAACTTCCTTGAGCAGCACTGTCGCTTTTCAACAAGGGTGGCACTTGCTCCTGAAAAACAGCTTTTTTCACTACAACATTGCTCACCATCCTCCCAACTTTCACAGACCCTCCACATTCTTCATGTGTGGATGCAGTTATTATGCATCTTAATGGCCTCCTGTAATTGTATCATGGCTAGTGCTATACATGAAACAATGGTAACTACTACCCATTTTTGGGGTATCTTAATGCATCACCCTGGGTCAAAGAGATAAAAACACAAGTAAATCACAGCTAATTATGTCTAGAACCAGAAATAATGTTAAGGGTGGTACTCACAGTCTGGGATTTTCAAACTGAGTAATGGTTATAGGGGAAGAGTGACACGATGTATATGTAAATAAACCCTGCACAGGTTATTTTTGAGAGTATATGCCTACTTATGCTAGATGTGGGAAGCACTAGGATTAGTATGACTTTGTATGTACTAGGATATTATGGATGAGCACAACTACGTGTACTCATAGTTCAAAGACTTCAGGCAAGTGGCAAACTCCACAGCTGTTAGTTTTAATATTGAAAAAAAGATATTTAATATTTTTTATATAGGGGTATCCTTGTTGGACACCCTGATGTTTTCATTAAAAAAGGGTGAGATAGCAAAGACTAAAAAAGGGACACAGACAACAAAAAGGGACATACAAGAGGAGCACATCAAAAAGGATGTATTTAAGGAGGTGGGAGAGAAGATTGGTTATATTTTTGTCAGGGGATAGACTCCCTATGTTCTTTATTTTTTGCGTAAAAGGGTAGTGTGGGTAGAAAATAGATAAGAGGGTACAGGACAAGGGTTAAGGAGAGGAAGAGGGTGAAGAGGAGTGGTGCAAAGCAACATTTCCTGTTCCACAGGGCATCAAATGATTCCACTGCCAGATGGCATTGCAGTGGACAACCCTAATTTTTCAGGGGGCAGGGGCAAGTGATGATGCAGTTGTTGGCACTGACCGTGTCAGTGAGTCTTCCACACACTGACGCCATTTGTACATGACCTGCTCCACTACATCCACAACCAAAGCCTCCATTCAGTGAAGCTCGCCAGGCTGCCACTTTCTATGGGTGCCTATAAGACAAGTGTCACCACCCCAACCATGTGAAGACATCTCTGCATGAGCTGAGGGTTAATATTCTCTAACCTATGGCTGGGCTGCTCCTGATGAATTTAGTTCAGTATAAAATTAACATAAATGGGAGAGAGAGAAAATAAAGAAGGGCAAAGGAATGCATAATTAAAATAAGGAAAAACTGAAAAGGGGGCAAAGTGAAAATACACTAAGTAAATTCACAAATAATGTTAGCATTCAGTTCCTTATTATAAAACAATTTTATTTTTATAAATCTTTGCTGAACTGAAATTGAATATACACAAAGTGCCTATGCATACATGGGAACAATGAAATATGAAGTGCTTATGAGTACAAGGGAACATTGATATGGAAAGTGCTTATGTATACATCGGAACAATGATATGGGAAGTGCTTATGTATACATGGGAATAGTGATATGGGAAGTTCTTATGTATACATAGGAACAATGATATAGGAAGTGCTTATGTATACCTGGGAAGAATGAGTATATTCCTGTAAAGTCTTGGTGGGGGTTCCATTTTGTACTCTAATATAGCAAAATAAATGAGAATTACAAGTCATATTTGTGCCTGATATCCATTTTTTTCTTGCAATATTATACAGAAACCACTCTTTATACATACTTGCAGTTACATATAGTAATGAAATCAGCTCATTCACTCCAGTGGAGCTCAGGAAGTTTGCACTGTAACTTTCAATGGGCGAAGCCTAAGCCTTTTGACAGGTTCGTAGGTAGGTACTAAGCTATCCTCCCTAGGGCCTATATAAGCTTAGCCAAAAAGGTACCTGGCTTTCACCACCAAAAAATATTTTCCTGTGCCCCTGTCGAGCAGAGCCACAGAGATGATCCTCGGGATGAATTTCCTATTTCCTGTCCAATCATCAACATTTTTCTTGAAGAGTACTAATGAGGAGATTTGTTTGATATAGGTAGGTAGTTTGTTCCAGAGTATGGCAAGCCTCTGGGACAGTAATCTAACCCTCTAGCATGTTCTGTTTATTGTGGTGACAAGGTTTAGGTCCCTAGAACATGTAACTCAGAGGGATTTGGATTTCTTTAAGTGGAGCATGTCCAACAGCTCTGGGTTTGACATACCTTTCTATGTTAGGCAGAGATCGCGTCTGAGTAGGCGATATATGATGGAATAAAGCTGGAGTTTTTTGAGATGGTCTGTGCAGGGCATCTGTTTGAGGCTGGTAATCCTCTTTGTGAGGTATTTCTGTGGCCTTTCCAGTTGTTTGTGAGGTACATACCAAAAGGGCCGTTGTACTCTTTAATGGGTCTAATGAGTGATGAGTAGAGGGGAACAATAACCTCTTTTTTCCTGGATGAGAAACCTTGATGAGGTGTGTCAGGTAGAAGGATTTCCTGACTACTGAGGTGATGTGATTACCAAAGGAGAGACTACTGCTGACCTGTGTCCCAAGGTCTCTTTATCACACTTTCGGAGTTAAGGAGACTACCACCTATGTGGTAGCTCATGGGTGCAGAGTTTATACCAAAGGGGATGACAATGCACTTTTTGGCATTGAGCTTAAGACCATGGCTTTGACACCAGGCATCTGTCTCAGTAAAGCCCTTTTGTAGGATGTCCACATCGTTAGGAGTTTTGATTATGGCTCCTAGTTTGCAGTCATCTGCGAACTTCATTAGCCAAAGACATTCTGTGTTAGCCTGTACTTCAGAAAAGTAGATACCAAACATTAGAGGACCCAGGACTGAACCCTGTGGTACTCCACTTGTCACTGGTCTGAAGTTGGATTTGGAGTCTGCTACTTTCGCAGTGTGCATTCTGTCAGTGAGCCAGTTGGCAACCCATCTTGTGACATAAGGACTTATACCTAGTTTAGTGAGTTTATCTATAATTCCAGAGTAGGGGATGGTGTCAAAAGTCTCGGCGAGATCTAGATAGGTTGTGTGAACCACCTTACCCTCATCTTTGGCTTTGGGGACTGCTTCAAAGAAGTCTATCAGGTTTAGAAGACATGATCTGCCTTTTACAAACCCGTACTGGGTGGGGTCCAGAGTTTAGAGATTACCAATGTCTTTGTTTATAAGTTCCATTATGATACATTCCATGGCCTTGCAGACCATGGTCATTAGGCTAATGGGGTGGTAGTTCCTGGGGTCCATGGTGGCTCCCCCTTTGTGTAGTAGGATAACCATCACTGTGCGCCATTCAGTGGGCACAAAGCCTGAGGTGAGGCTATGATTGAACATGCTGCTTAGGTGGGGTGCCAGTTCATTCTGCAGTTCATGTAGAATGCAGCCTGGGTTGTTATCAGGTCCCATGGATGCTTTGTTCTTGGCTTTGGAGAGTGTGTTTTTTACCTGTGCAGCTGTGATTATAGGAACTTTGCATTCTTCCAGTATAGAGATGAGCCCATTAGGGTGTGAGGGGGGGGGGGGTAAAGTTAGCACTGAACCTATCTGCCTGGATGTTAGCAATATCAGTTGGTTCTGTATATTTAGTGCCATTGTGCTGTACCTCAGAGCAGATCTGAGTGTTGCCATTGAGATTCTGGACATAGCTATAGAATGCTTTGTGGCTGTCTTTAAAATCAGTGGCAATTTTGTTTTTATAACTAGCATTGGAGGATTTTATGAGGGATCTCAGCTTCTTACTGAGGCTGACCAGGGAGTTCCTCCAAACATGAGATTTTACTCTTTTTTGCAACAGTTTCGTTCTTCTGTTGTAGTTTGTATATGGCAGGGGACCACCAGATTAGCTTCCTTTTTTTTGGAGGATAGCATCTTGGTTCTGTTAGGGATAACATGATCCATGCACTCATGTAAGTGCTTATAAAGTGCATTTGTGTAGGATTCAGCAGTTGTACCGCTATTGTCCATCTGCATGGGTGTTGTGAAGTTTGCCACTTCTGTCTTAAGAAGCTTGAAGTTGGCTTTGGAGAAATTTTTTATGGTGGTTTCCCTAATGGGGGGTGGGGGCTAGATGTGGATGTCTAGGGTGATTAACTTGTGGTCAGATCTGACCAATGAGGAACTGACCTCTGGTGTGGAACACCAGTCGCCCATGTTGGTAATGACCAGGTCTAGAATATTGTTGCCCCTGGTGGGGGTGTGGATAAGTTGATCCAAGGCATTGGAATTTATGAATTCCAGAAAACATTGATGTCCTCACATTTCAAACAAATGTTCATATCTCTGGAAACATAGGGGTTATGAAAGTAGTATAAATGGAAAACTCTTCAGCACAAATTGTTTTTATAGTGGCAGTATTCTATAGGTTCTAGGTCTTAAACCAAATTTTACAAGTGACATTAAACACAAATTATTACATTAGTAATATTTTGTAAACAACTTACAATATCTCAGCAACCATTCAACTTACACACAAACTGTCAGCAGCATTTTATTCATCTAGCTGGCAGCTTTCATATGAGGCTAAGGAGTTCTGTCTGTGTTTCTTTGTTGTTGAGATATTTAGAAAAATCATCAAAATGTACAGGATGGCACAACGACTCAGCTTGAACAGGTCACAATTTATTGATTAACAAAACAACACAATATCCAGAACAAGCTCTATATGTCACAAAAGTTAAGCGCTTTCATCTGTCCAATGCAGACTTCCTCAGAACTGCCATATTTAGTTGCGTATCACTTTTTATACTCAATTTTGGCACCAAAACTTTTTGAAATTTTAAAGTGATCCCTCATAATAGAACAACTATTACAAACAGCTAATATGTATATATATAAAATGCATAATAAATTAATTAATTAAATTAAATAATAATATGACAAGTTAGGGTGTATGTGACAAGTAATCAATTACCGCACATTATTGCATATACATTTTTAACAGAAGTATGGTTTTACAATTAGAATTTTAAGTGTTAGTATAGTGCTACTTATTATTTAATTTAACCTTTTGGTTCAATTACGTTGTTGTTCCTGCTGAGATTTGTACGCTTGTGTCGGTATGGAGGGTTCCAATGAGGTTCCTCAGGCTGCATCGGACAGGGATGAATTAAGCAAACTTCAATTGGATATCGCTGAACTCAAAGAGGAGATGTCCCGTTTGGCAGCATTGGTTGGACGTACCTTAGCTGCCCTCAGTACTACTGAAGCGGTAAAATCACTTGACTTACAGCCGGAAATACCGGCCGGTTTTGAAGTAGTTTCAACTAACAGCGTGGAGACTCATACAAGGAACAATACTAGTTCACCTTGCGAGATACCCAATGGTCAAAGACAACATACATTGGATGACAATCATTCCTTAAATCGTTCCCCAGGTGGACCATTATTGAGTCGCTGCAGAGACATCAGTAAAAACTCACTCAATGAGTTTACTTTTGATTTTAGTATGTTTCATGCGCACAGTGAAACGGAAAGGTTGGGAGCGAGACCTAAGCGTCCTATGACTTTGAAAACATATGCTGGTGTATCGAAAACACATGTGGACAATTTAAAAGGTACTGATTATAACACAATTAATTCTACTGCCTACAATAGTAAAGGGTGCAAAAGTAGTAAGGCAACTGTGACTGAAAACTATCAAAGTAAAGTTAGACCAACGAGTGTTACTGTTGGTGATTATTTGGAATGTTTTTTAAAAGATGATTATGAATTTACAAAATATGACAGAAATGACAGTGTGGTTGACCACTGTACAAAAGATTTTAATGTCACCATTAAAGAGAAAATACATTTATTAGGTAAAAAGCTATTGTCTATCAAGAATTTAAAAATTGAAAATGCGTATTTCACTAAATGTATATCATTGAAGATTGTTCCCAAAGGTATTAGATTTTTAAAATACATATGGGGGTTGATTTTACCTCTAGAACTATGAATGAGTTCAATTTGTTATTTGACAGCTTTGGGTACAACTTCATGAGGTTGTTAATTAAGAAGAATGACAAAAAAATAACAACAGAATTGATACATGATGTTGACATGTTAAACCAGGAAATTGTGATTCACAAATTGTTTACACAATGGACTGAGTTATATGAAAAGCAATTTACCCAAGCTGACCAAAAAGCATGTGATATATACAATAGGAAAGGAAGGAAAATTATTCGTGACATGGATCAATACACTCACCATAGAGCATACATTTGGCCCAAGAATAGAGAAAAGGGTAGATATTTTAGACCTGATGAAACTACTGTAGGTGGTGAAGTGAACGTTCACAAAGATAGAGTTGTTCCTCCATCAAAAAACTCAGTTACATCCTGGAACAGGAGAAAGAGACAATAGCACAAGACAATGGCAATAAAACAGATGATCTGGATATAACAGTTCTTGACAATGTCAATAAAATATTTACTAAAATATATGATAAGGATTTAATGGTGAGTAACAATACACAGTCATTAGTCATTTCAGAAACGAGTCAAGTTTATGTAGGAAATGTGGACAAGGCACCTTCAAGGTGTGTGGACAACAATGTTATTACCACATACAATGGTTTCAAAGTATTCCACTACACTAATTTTGTTATTTCTGAAGACTTTTATAAATTATTCTCTAAGGGAATAAAGTTTATACCCACAGCTGACATTAATTTAGTGGATACTATCACTGAATTAAAACTATTTTGTCATAGACTGAACTTAGCTATTCAGTTTGAGAAGGATGAATAAGACAATAGAACCAGCTGTAAAAGGAATACGAACATTCTTAAGAAGAAAAGTACTTATATTCCTGTTAGCAATCCTGTCATAGGTAGTTTTGAGAAAATAGTTAGTCAAGATATATACAGTTTTTATAGAACTCAAAGAATCAACCATAAGAATAGTAGTGAATGGAAAGACAACTTAACTACAGGTGAGAGAGTATGTTTGAAAACCCTTATCAACAACAACCAAGTGAGGGTTATGAAACCCGACAAAGGGGGTGGAATCATTATTTACAACAAATTTGATTACATCAAAGAAATATACAATATATTATACCAATCTGGTAAATACGAAGCCATTTCCCTCAATGAAGTTAACATTAGGTACAGACGTATTGACCTCGCCTTAGAAGAATATTTTATTGACCATAGAAATTCTGAGGAGGTTTACCAGTTTTTGAAAGTTGAATATCCTACATTGGCCACCATTGAAGGTATACCCAAAATACACAAAAATTTGGAAAGTCCTCCATTCAGACCGATTATATCTGGAAGTAAGTCCAAAACTTTCCCTATAAGAGTTGCTATAGATAGATGGGTCAAACCAGTTTATAACAATGTTTCCCATTTGATCAAGGATTCCTGGGTGTTTCTTAGTAATTTAACATCACAAATTTGGAACAGGAATCTTATTTTTATTACTATTGATGTAATAGATGTTTTTTCATGTATTCCGAAGGAGGTTGATCTAGAATACATCAGCAATAGTTTAAGAAAATGTTCCAATTTGGATTGGGACAAGATAAGCCTTATTACTGACATGATGGGATTAGTATTGGACCATAATTACATTTATTTTGAGAATGAATTTTTCAAACAAACAACAGGTGTTGCTATGGGGGCCTCATGTGCCCCCATATTTGCAAATTTAGTTATGTTAGAATGGGAGATGGAACATCTATTTAACTGTGAATATTTCAAACACGTTAAGTATTATACGAGATTTTTGGATGATTTATTCATATTATGGGATGGCCTTTTCGACCTTATAAAAGCTTTCATCATGTATCTTAACCATACAACAGATTTTTAAAAATTTACATATAATTACAATGTAAAAGGTATTGCGTATTTGGACACTTACATTAGTCATGGGGACGATGGGTTTGTATCTTGTATACATAGAAAAGATACGTTCTCGAATGATTATTTGGAGTTCAGTAGTAATCATCCTACGTACGTGTTCAAAAACATATTTAAGGGGCAATGTATACGAGCTGCTCGTATGTCATCTACCAAGGATATAATGTTTCATGAAGTACAATATATCAGGTCAATGTTTAGTGCAAGAGGGTACCCTGAACATTCACTAAATGATGTAGCAAGGTATATTAGTTCAGAATGGGGTAGGAAGTACAAACCTTTATTAGGTAATTTCATTGCACAGAAAAATAATGTAATGAAGGAACAAACTTATAGGGTGTGTGTATTAATGTATTCACCAGTAGTGAAATATATTGAGAATATTATTAAACAGCATTGGAAGTTGATTACTATGGATGAAAATATAGAACAGAAATTAGGTACATTCCCTAAATTTGTTTATAAAACAGGCCCCAATTTGAAAATGATGATTGAACATAACACACGGAATGATGGACCAAAGAAGAAAAAGGCTACCGTGAAATGTGGCACCTGTAAACAGTGTAGATATATTAATGAGAAAGAAGAATTTAAATTGAAAAACTTTAATGGAACATATATTAAAGGAAGGGCAGGAAACTGCAATACAAAATTTGTGGTATACATAGCTACTTGTGAGGCATGTTCCGCATTCTACATCGGGAAAACGGAAAGACAATTAAGATGTATATATGACCACATGTACTGTATAAAGAAAAAAGATAAAAAGAACGCCCTAAGTAGACATATAGCACAAAATGGGGATACACATAGATTCAAATTTACTATTATAGACCAGGTGGAGATGACAGCAAGGGGTGGCAATGTGAAGACTATGTTAGCTAAGAAAGAGAGTAAATGGCAAATATTTACTGATGCTCTTAGGTCTCCAGGTATTAACGATCACATAAGCATAAAACCATTTTTAAGCCTGACATAGAGACATTTACATACATATTTACATACATAACGTGTTATTGATTATATATTATTGTATAATTATTTTACATTTAACGTCAGAGTTTATGAACTGATTTTAACTGTAGTTAATATGACAAGTTAGGGTGTATGTGACAAGTAATCAATTACCGCACATTATTGCATATACATTTTTAACAGAAGTATGGTTTTACAATTAGAATTTTAAGTGTTAGTATAGCGCTACTTATTATTTAATTTAATTAATTTATTATGCATTTTATAAATATACATATTAGCTGTTTGTAATAGTTGTTGTATTATGAGGGATCACTTTAAAATTTCAAAAAGTTTTGGTGTCAAAATTGAGTATAAAAGTGATACGAAACTAAATATGGCAGTTCTGAGGAAGTCTGCATCGGACAGATGAAAGCTCTTAACTTTTGTGACATATAGAGCTTCTTCTGGATATTGTGTTGTTTCGTTAATCAATAAATTGTGACCTGTTCAAGCTGAGGAGTCGTTGTGCCGTCCTGTACCTTTTGATTCAATTACATTGTTGTTCCTGCTGAGATTTGTATATTTAGAAAAATGTGAAAGTTATATCTATGTCAATTAAACCAGGAAGCTGCTGCTTGCAATGGAGCGAGAGGGTGACAGAAAGAAAACAATGTCAATGTCAATGTGATGCAGAACGGACAGGATACAAGCAGTATAAATGGAAATAAAAGCCCAGATGCAAGTTTTTCAGGCACACCAAGGCTTTTAAGGAACTCTAACCAGGCTTGTGAGTCCAGTAACAACAATTCAACTGGTATAATGTCAGGACAAGGTTCAGGGGCTGTTCAGGGAAATACACCTAAATGGACAGACCTAAAGGAATGGTTAAAGGTCAGTTTTTCAATGCATTTTCGTGAAATAATAGTTAAACCTGCACCAGTTACTGACTCTTATTAAACCAAACTTTATAGACTGCAAAAATTGTTATACATTTACAAAAGTTTGGATATTGAAAATAGTTATTTAAACTAATGTAAAACTGAAGGAATAGTCCCGAAGGGGCTAAGGGTATTTAAATACCCTAACAATGTGACTGAGGGAAGTATATTTCACAAAGACCATTTAGAAGTTTTTAACAGATGTGGGCTAGATATATTAAGATGTATGATTGAGGAAAATGTTATGATTAAAGCTGAACTGTTTAAAGAGACTGATATTTTAAATGAATGCATTAAAAATGACTTGATTTTTACAATTCCTGAGGAAAGAATGCAATATGACAATATTTTTATTGACACAAGTAATGACCATGATAACTTAGTTAAGAGATAAATAAAAAAAGCTAGAAAGGGACCTTAATGAGTATAAAAATAAGGTAAGTTATCTGAAGTCAAAGAAGAAGGGAAGGACATGGGGTAACAACAATATGGAAGGAACAACAGATGATGAAAACCAGGATAATTCAGTAGTTAGTGAGCGGGTTATGGACTTAGATGATGTCTCTGAATACCCCCATTGCATAGGTCAGAGAGACTAAGGAATAGGGAGGGTTATGAACAACAATATAGGTACACAAATTTTGGGGGGGGGCAAGAAGGGGAGAAGGTACTATGACAACTGAGTACCAACCTCCCAGACTTGGAAAACAATTCCATTCTGCAAGATGAAATTAACCCCTATAGATATACTTTAGAAGATTTTAGTATATACAATTTCAGTCATATTTCCTTAACCAAAGAACATTTTAGTCTCTTATCAAACGGAACCAAGTTCATTCCTAGTAGAAGGGGAGATTTAACCAAAACAATTATGGATGTTAAAACCTTTACTAGGAAAATTAACTTCCAGGTTATATTTGATCAGAATAAAAATTATGAACTAGAAGATCTGGTAAAAAAAAGTACATACAATCCCCCACTGCACCCCCAGATAAAAAAATCTAGAGAATATACTTGAGAATGAAATAAGAAAGAAGTATGGGAAAGTACACTATACAAGGAACTTAAGCCAGGCTGAAAGCAGCGTCCTTGATGAATTAAGAGGGGATTCAGGCTTAAGAATTATGAAACCAGACAAAGGTGGGGGAATAGTATTGATGAACAGCTTTGACTATGAGGTGAAAATGAATGAACTCTTAGGAGACCCTAACAAATACTCCACAGTTTCAAAAAATGAAATAAATATTAGTTACAAAAGGATAGATATGGCCTTAGAAAGTTTATTTTTAGATGGATTGTTAGATAGGAAGACATATGAATATTTAAAAGTGGACAAACCTAAAATTCCTACTATTTTTGGGATCCCCAAAATACATAAGAACAGAATGTATCCCCCTTTGAGGCCAATAGTTTCGGCTGAGGGTTCCAAAACTTTACCCCTAGCCAAATTTGTGGATGTTAAACTTAAGAAACTGGAGCTTAAGAGAACCAACATTTTGAGAGATTCTTGGGGTCTTCTAAGGACATTGAATCATGATCTATACAATGAGAATTTATGTTTCCTAACAATTGACATTGTAGATTTGTTCTCAAGCATTCCCCACAGTGATGGACTAAGATACCTGGAAGAACTAATTTTTGAGGATGAGACCTTAACCTACGATGAGTGTACTGTGGTGATGCAGCTTATAGATTTGATTCTAAAGTTCAACTTCATTTATTTCAAAGGTGAATTTTTTCACCAGAAGAAAGGAGTAGCGATGAGTGCCGCTTGTGCACACACCTATGCCAATTTGGTCTTAGCCAAATGGGAAGAGAAGATGGTAACCAAATCAATATACAGTAACAACTGGTCACTTTATACAAGATTCCTGGATGACATATGTATTCTATGGGAAGGGCCAAAAGAAGAGACAGAAAAAAATATTAAATTTATTAACAACAGTACTAATTTTCTTGAATTTTCTTACAGAATAAATTATGAGAAGTTGGAGTACTTGGATATAGAAATAGACAAGGAAACCTCATGCTTTAATTCCAGGGTGTATAGAAAAAGTACCTATTCTAACTCTTATTTGCACTTTGAATGTGCTCACCCTTTGTACTCCAAGAAAAATATAGTTTAAGGATGATATATTAGGGCTTGCAGGATGATGTCCGGAGACGAGGACTTTGAAATGGAAAAAAGATTACTAAGGAAAATGTTTAGGACGAGGAAATACCCAGATGATATGATAGACAAAACTGAGACAGAAGTGACAGAAAGGAGATCAAATGACTTTAAGCCAATATTAGGATTACCAGTATTTGATACGGTAGGCCCAGTAAAAAAGGCATATGACAATGTTGGCAGTGCACTCATCTTGGAGTATAATGCTTGTGCAAAAATGGTAATACAAACTATAGATAAGGAATGGAATACATTTTTAGCATTTACTGACTTAGAGAAACTAAAGAATGAAAAGCTAAGAGTAGTTTATAAGAATTCAAGTAACTTAAGACTTTTATTTGAAAATGGTACAAACCAAGATGTTCAGAGACGGAGAAAAAGGAGGGGAATGTTTAAATGTGGACATTGTCAACAGTGTGCATACATTAGCAATGCAGAAAGTGTGTATTTGGAAAGCAGGTGAATTACCCTGGAAGGCAAGGATTTTAATAATTCTGACTCCTTTGGGCTTGTATATTTAGTGAAATGTCAAACCTGTGAAGCATTCTATACAGGGAAGACAGAATGCAAGATCAGGAGAAGGTTATACAAACATATGTATGACCTAGAAACAAACAGACTAATGCATTGTACAAACACAAACAAAGCTGTGAAAATGCATACTATACATTTTTTGTGATAGAAAGGGTGGAAAAGAGTGGCAGAGGGGGTTTATGGGAATAATGTTTGGAATACAGAGAATTATGGTGGCAGATAAGTTTGGAAGCTAATAAGCCACCGGGTCTCAATTAACATATCCCCATAGCCCCATTATTAAAATTGAGAGCAGCAAAACTGTGATATACATTTGTACTTTATGTGAATTTTATCATGTTTTTACTTATGTTTTCCAATAGTTACAGTTGGTATTTAAGCTTTTTTGTATTTTTATTTTTATTAAAAAGTTGAGTTTGTAATATGTTATGAACACAAGTGTTACACTCATTTATCAAAGATATTGAACTTATTTTTCCCTTATATTTTCCTGTTTTTTAACATTCTTTTAACTGAATGAGGCTATACAATTTGCCTTTGGCTTGCAATGCAGTTTTTATAATACCTGTAATTTTATGATTTATCCACTAGATGGAGAATCAAGTTAATTTAAAGCATATCTTCAAGTTGGTAATTTTAACCATTGAGTCCTACTAAATGTGTTTCTAATAGTATTTTAACTTTAAAATTTATTCTTTGTAATCAAGTGTTTTAAGGATTTTTATTTAAAACATATTTTTATTCATACATATTTATTCATCAAACATTGTGACATTAAATGTGTTTTTTTTTCAATAATAATTCTTTATTACTTTTACAATTGTTCATACACATATTTGAGCATGATATACACAGGTAGTTTCCAAACAATACTACAACAAACAATCCTACAACATATGTATACTATATACATGGATGCTTTCATTTTAACACAAGAAAAGACATCTGAAGAGTCTAGACAATAGGTATTATATCTTATAATAATTTGATTACTATTAAAGTTTACTTTATAGTATTAATATCCAAGGGTTATCCTGGGTTCCACACATTAAGCCAATATAATGTTAAAAATTTATTCCCAGATCTTGTGATTATTTATATGTTTGGTATGATCAGTGATTAGTAATTTGTGGGCTAGTATGTGTTTTATCGCTAGATTCTTAAAGTTGTCCCATGAAGTTTGCGATGGATTCAACCAATTAGTTGCTATATAGAGTTTCATTAACAAAAAGATATTCATAAGTATGGGCAATTGGGATCTAGTTAGATCATTTGGGGGAATATGTAATATAGTAAATTCCCAGAAAAGCGTGGAAGTTTGATAACCCACCTTCTGCAGTTGTAATTTCAAGGAATTCCATAGTTTATATATACACTTACAGCTCCAGAACATATGAAGGAGATCTGCAGTTTCATTTTTACAGTATGGGCATTTAGGAGAATTTTTAGAGTTAAATTTCTGCAAGCTAAGATGTGTATAATAAGCGTTATTGAGTATCATAAGTTGAGTAAAAGTTAACTTTTGGAGGGAAATTGATTTAATAGTTAAGTTGATTGCTTTTAATATTTTACTATTTTCAATCAAGGGTATTTTTTTCTTTCCAATAATTTGATTAAAGGACTTGATCTTGATATTTAATTTCTTTTATTAGTTTATATGCAGATGTTAAATACTTATTATCTTGTAGGAGGGCTTGCCATAAATTTGTACATTTCGTTAAATCCTCATCATTAATTTTTAAATCTTTAAAGTAACTTATAGATAAATATTTGATCTGTCTCAATATTATTAAGTAGGATTTTGGAAGGTTCCATTCCTGTCTTACTTCATGAGCCAAATATTTCAAATAAGGGTATATATCCCGTAACGTTAAATTAATAATAAGTGGGACATTTTTTAGGTCTATTAATTGATTATTAATTCTCAGGTTTGGGTTCCTATGAAAATGTTGTAGGATCATAAGGTGTTGGGTAAGATTTAACGAAGTGAAGAGATTTTGTAATAATGTGATATATATTTTAATATGCCCGATTAAAGCCAGTGATTTAAATGTATCTTTCCTTAGAAAAGGTAATGATTTAGGATTAATTTTCAGACTCTCTACATGTTTATGATTCAATCTTAACCAGTTTGGGGACCAATTCTTGCTATGTGTATCATAATTAGCAATTCTTAAAATTCTACTGGCATTTATAATTAAATATTTTTTGAAATTGGGTAATTCTAAACCCCCTCTGCCTTTTGGGGTCATCAATTTATCATATGAAATTCTAGTTTTCCTTGGTTCCCATATAAATGTAGCAGATTCCGTGTGGATTTGTTTGAAGAACTTCTTCGGGGTTAAAACCTGAGCAGATCTGAAGATATATAATAATCTGGGTAATACGTTCATTTTAATAATTGAAACCTTTGCTAACGGTGGTAATTTTAGTTTATTCCATCTCCTTAGGTCATATAAAATGTGATCCCAAATTAATTTGACATTATTAATATAAAAATCCTTATTATCTGTGGAAAATGTGATACCTAGATATTTAATCTTTTCTTCCGATTTTACTTGCCCTACCAATGGTAAAAGCGAAAAGGGGTTCCAAGTTTTTAATGAAAATATCTTGTTTTTTTAAGGTTTATTTTATAGTTAGATATTACTGCAAGGTTTTTGACAGCTGTTAATAATTTCTTGGTATCTGTAACTGGTGTTATACTATATACATTAAGATCATCTGCAAAAGCTGCCATAGAAATCTTGGTACCATAAAGTATTGGGGTGTTATGATATACATTTTGTTTAATATGTAAAAATAAAGGTTCCAAATATAAATTAAATAATAAAGGGGATAGAGGACAGCCTTGCCAGGTTCCATTTTTAATTTGTATTCTTTTGGAGAAAATCTTGTTGTTATATAAGGTACTGTATGGATTATTGCATAATATTTGTAATGTCCTAATGAATTCTTGCAGTATGTTAAAAAATGGTAAAATATGAAATAAAAATGATATGTTCACTCTATCAAAGGCTTTTTGTGCATCAATAATGAGTGCATACAAATTTAAATTCTTTTGATTGGCATAAGAAATTAACGTATGCAGAGTTAAAGTATTGTCACTAGCTTGCCTAGAAGTTAAAAAAACCCGTTTGTTCATTTGAAATTATTAAATTCATTATTTTCTTCAGTCTATTAGCTAAAATAGTAGTCAGAATTTTAGTATCAATATTTAAGAGTGAAATAGGTCTATAATTATCCAGGTTTTGGTGATCCGAATTTTCCTTGAGTATTAAAATAAAAAAAAAAAAAACGTAGAAGGATGCTCCAATTTAGCTAGCTCAGCAAAATACAACTAAAAACAAAAGGTAAGCGATGCTCCACACCGTAAAACTTGACGAAACAATTTATTTAAGACTATGATAGCGACAAAAAAACAAACAGAAATACAGAGGACAAGCGCTTTCAGCTATTAAAGCCTTCTTCAGATCCACATTCAAAAGCCACTTCAACATAATATAAAGCTTCTATCAGCCAATGACAAATAATATGTAAATATCATGTTTTAGCCTAACCAGTAAAGGTGCTTATACAAGCAACTTTATCATCCAATGTACTTGATTATTCTAATGAACTTTACCTAACCAATAAAGGTAAAGATGTAAATCAGACTTCACTTTCCTAAATATCATTGGCTTAAGCTAGCCAATAGAAGTAAAAATGTAAATCAAACTTCTCTTCTGTATGGATCGATAGTTCACATCACATTTATATAAGACACTACTTGCCAATATCATTTTGTAATACTTTGGTAGTTAAAATACCTATAATATGCAAAATTCACTTAATAAAAATGCACCCTTAAAAACATATATTAAAACATAAGAAAGCCTTACATTTGCTAAAATCTAAACACTTGAAATTAATGCATTGGCCGGGAATCAAACCCAAACCTCCCACGTGGTAGGTGAAAATTCTACCACTAAACCATTTTGAATTATATAAATAAATAAATAATTTCAAACAAATTAAATGAAAGAGCACTGGTATAAAATAATCTTACACACATTTGATAAAGCAGTCTCTAGCTTAAATACAACGACCAGGAATCAAACCTGGATCTCCTACATGACAGGCAAGAATTCTACCACCAAGCCACTTCGAATTGTGTAAAAAAGTAAATAGTTTCAGGCAAATTAAATGAAAATGCGCTAGTATAGAATAATCTTAGATCACTTAATAAAAATATAGCACATAGAACAATATCAGGCTTAGCAATTATTAAAAACTAAATACTTAAGACATAAGAGCTCCTTGATAAAAAACACTGACAAAACCAATAGAGGCATAAAGGCGGCTTCTTATGAATTATTTCAGTAGCTGATAAAAGCATAAGTCCTAATCTTCATTCTAAAGTCAAAGCCTATATTTTGTTCCCATTTCATAGTTCATCCATAGACACTAAAACATGATAATAATATAATGGAAGATATAATGAGCAAAATATAAACTATGTGACTAAAAAAACTATAAACCATATTTATATTAGCTGGGCTAAGAGGTAAACTGAACAATTTTTCTATTCTTTGAAAATGGCTTGATCGGTACACTTCCATTCAATCCTGGAGGGTGGTCAGCCCGCAATCTGATAATCCACTTGGATTCCTCATGTTCAGTCAGATTAACTAAATCACCTTCTCTTTCATTAGGTTTTAGCTGGGATATAACCATGAAAAGAAAATTATGACATTCATTCCTTTTTATATGGGCAAATAGTGCATTGGTTTATTTCTTGGTCCTTATATCTGATAGATGTTTGGAAATTCTTTCTTTCATTTTCATGTTGGTTTTGCCTACATAAAAAACAGTACAAACTGTACAGGTAGCGATATAAATCACATTTCTGCTATCACAGTTAGCAATACCAGAAAAATAAAATATATTTCCTGTATTAGGGTTTGTAAATGATTTATTACAATTCATTACATGGCATGTTTTGCAAAATCCACATTTTTTGGTTCCTATGGAACTCACTTTTTTCATCTTTCTACCAGGATAAGGATCTGTCCCTTCATTATAGCATAATAGTCTTTTCAAATTTTTCTTATTTTTGAATTGGAAGGTTGGACATGACCCTACTATACCTTTTATCTTGGTATCAGCATTCAGAACCGGCCAGTACTTCTTAATCACTTGGCATATGGTGTTAAGATCAGAACCAAAAGTCAAGCCAATTCTCATATAATTCATATCTTTTATATTGGCAGGATAGATCTCCTTTCCTGCCTTTCTAGTTGAATACAGAGGTCTTCCTTTATTATGTCTCAAACCAATGGCTTCCGCTGCATTTGAATTAACCCTCTTACTTGGATATCCTCTCTGTTCAAAATTCATTAATAAGTTATTTCTTTCATCAATAAACTCTTTTTCATCAGTACAGAGTTTAGAAATCCTAATAGTCTGATTTTCCAAAATGTTATTAAAAACATGTTGAGGGTGCATACTGGTATAATGTAACATGTGGTTCTGCCATATTTGTTTGCGAAAAAGGCTGGTAGAGATACCTTCCTTCTGATCTAGTCGTATACTGACATCCAAGAAATCCATTTTAACTTTAGAACTCCTACATTCAGACATTAGAAAATCAGTAGTCTCTGTCAGATAACAAACAAAACTATCTAGTTATAATGAAACAACAAGGAATGCAGTATATACGCAACAACAAAGACCAACAGTGAGTCCCAGCTCTACCTTCCAAAACCAATAAAATTTATTCAGTTCGAACAAATCTTTTCTCTAGCGCTTTGGCCAACAGCCTTTACAGAGTAAAACAGTAGAACTCCTAAAAACTTCAGAATATATACAAAATAAAGCAATAAATCAATTATACAATCAAGTAATTAAAACAAATATGTTACACATTTAAAGCCACAGTTTTAAATAAGACTTTGCCAGTTACATTCCCTATTCATACCATATGGATGTAAAGTGCCATACTTCATAATCAAAACAGATTCTTTCTGTCTCAGTATATTCTTTTGCCATTCCAAATTGCTATAAAAAAGAGGAACATGTTCTAATATAGAAACTTTTATACAATCAATATTGCCATGATGTACAAAATTAAAATGTTCAGCAATAGGACTATTCAATTTATTATTTCTTACATCTCTAACATGTTCTTTGATTCTATCTGCTAACTTTCTCTTTGTTTCCCCAATATAATATTTATTACAACTACAAAATATAACATAAATAACACCCTTACTCATGCAAGAGTATCTAGCTCTTGTAGTAAAATTTTTTCCATTTATTTTAACTACTTCAGACACTATATGCTTGCAAACGGAACACTTTCCACAAGGGAAGGTTCCTACAGCTTTCACATTAATGAGACTGTTAGTAATGGGTTTCTTATAAATACTATGTACCAAAAAGTCTTGTATACTTTTACCTTTTTTATATGATATAATTAATTTTGTATTTTTTAATGAAAGAATATCTCTTTTAATGAAATTCCAATAATTCATAATTAATTTGTTAATAATAAAGGAAAAATTAGTATATTTGGTAACAAAAAACATATTTTCCTCATTAGTTTTATGAGTATTATGGCTGTTATACTTATGACAATTATTAAATGTACTAACAACATTTGTATTTTTAAATACTCTGCAAAAACTATTTTTAACATTTACTGGGTTATAGCCTCTAACAATAAATATTTCAGCTACCTTAAGTGCCTCATTATAAGCTAATTTAATGTCAGAGTTTAGTCTTTTTATCCTGAGGAATTCTCCATAAGGAATAGCTCCCACGTGGTAGGCAAAAATTCTACCACTAAACCATTTTGAATTATATAAATAGGCAAATAATTTCAAACAAATTAAGTGAAAGAGCACTGGTATAAAATAATCTTACACACATTTGATAAAGCAGTCTCCAGCTTAAAATTAATGCAATGACCGGGAATCAAACCCAAAGTTCCTACACGGCAGGCAAGAATTCTACCACTAAACCACATTGGTTTGAGACATAATAAAGGAAGACCTCTGCATTCAACTAGAAAGGCAGGAAAGGAGATCTATCCTGCCAATATAAAAGATATGAATTATATGAGAATTGGCTTGACTTTTGGTTCTGATCATAACACCATATGCCAAGTGATTAAGACGTACTGGCCGGTTCTGACTGCTGATACCAAGATAAAAGGTATAGTAGGGTCATGTCCAACCTTCCAATTCAAAAATAAGAAAAATTTGAAAAGACTATTATGCTATAATGAAGGGACAGGTCCTTATCCTGGTAGAAAGATGAAAAAAGAGAGTTCCATAGGAACCAAAAAATGTGGATTTTGCAAAACTTGCTGTGTAATGAATTGTACTAAATCATTTACACACCCTAATACAGGCAATGTATTTTATTTTTCTCGTAGTGCTAACTGTGATAGCAGAAATGTGATTTATATCGCTACCTGTACAGTTTGTACTGCTTTTTATGTAGGCAAAACCAACATGAAAATGAAAGAAAGAATTTCCAAACATCTATCAGATATAAGGACCAAGAAAGAAACCAATGCACTATTTGCCCATATAAAAAGGAATGAATGTCATAATTTTCTTTTCATGGTTATATCCCAGCTAAATCCTAATGAAAGAGAAGGTGATTTAGTTAATCTGACTGAACATGAGGAATCCAAGTGGATTATGAGATTGCGGGCCAACCACCCTCCAGGATTGAATGGAAGTGTACCGATCAAGCCATTTTTAAAGAATAGAAAAATTGTTCAGTTTACCTCTTAGCCCAGCTAATATAAATATGGTTTATAGTCTTTTTAGTCACATCATTTATATTCTGCTCATTATATCTACTATTATATTATTATCATGTTTTAGTGTCTATGGATGAACTATGAAATGGGAACTAAATATAGGCTTTGACGTTAGAATGATGATTAGGACTTATGCTTTTATCAGCTACTGAAATAATTCATAAGAAGCCGTCTTTATGCCTCTATTGGTTTTGTCAGTGTTTTTTATCAAGGAGCTCTTATGTCTTAAGTATTTAGTTTTTAATAATTGCTAAGCCTGATATTGTTCTATTATGTGCTATATTTTTATTAAGTGATCTAAGATTATTCTATACTAGTGCATTTTCATTTAATTTGCCTGAAACTATTTGTTTGTGTACAAAATTCAAAGTGGTTTAGTGGTAGAATTCTTATCTGCCATATGGGAGATCTGGGTTTGATTACTGGTCATTGCATTAATTTTAAGCTAGAGACTGCTTTATCAAATGTGTGTAGGATTATTTTATACCAGTGCTCTTTCATTTAATTTGTTTGAAATTATTTATTTATTTATATAATTTAAAATGGTTTAGTAGTAGAATTTTCACCTACCATGTGGGAGGTTAGGGTTTGATTCCCGGCCAATGCATTCATTTTAAGTGTTTAGATTTTAGCAAATGTAAGACTTGCTTATGTTTTAATATATGCTTTTAAGGGTGCATTTTTATTAAGTGGGTTTTGCATATTATAGGTATTTTAACTACCAAAGTATTAGAAAATGATATTGGCAAGTAGTTTCTTATATAAATGTGATGTGAACTATCGATCCATACAGAAGAGAAGTTTGATTTATATTTATACTTCTATTGGCTAGCTTAAGCCAATGATATTTAGGAAAGTGAAGTCTGATTTACATCTTTACCTTTATTTGTTAGGTAAAGTTCATTAGAATAATCAAGTACATTGGATGATAAAGTTGCTTGTATAAGCACCTTTACTGGTTAGGCTAAAACATGATATTTACATATTATTTGTCATTGGCTGATAGAAGCTTTATATTATGTTGAAGTGTCTTTTGAATGTGGATCTGAAGAAGGCTTTAATAGCTGAAAGTGCTTGTCTTCTATATTTCTGTTTGTTTTTTTGTCGCTATAATAGTCTTAAATAAATTGTTTAGTGAAGTTTTACGGTGTGGAGCATCACTTATCTTTTGTTTTTATGAGTATTAAAATAGTTTTGGATGCATTAAAATGAGGGTCTTTGATTTTATTGTTAATAATATAGTTAAAAGTATATGATGGTATTTCAACAATCGTACCACTAAATGTTTTGTAAAACTCAGGAGTAAGACCATCTGGGACCGGCACTTTGTGTGATCTCAGCTTATTGATTGTTATTGTTATTTCTCGGTGGAAATTGGTTTGATTAAATCTTTTTGCAAATTGTCATCTAATTTCGGAAAATTAATTTTTTGAATAAAATCATTGTTAGTCTCATTTATACGTGACTCATCTAACTCACCATAAATTTGAGAGTAAATCACTTTAAAGGTATTGATAATATCTTCAGATTTCGTATAAACTTTGTCCTTGTAGAGTATTTCCGTAATTTGAGAGGGTGATTTAGATTGGTTAATAATTCTAGCTAAAGCCCTTGATTGAGTTTGAATATGATTAGCACATCTTGCAAGCATTTTGGTTTCATGAAATGCTAATCTATTATTTTGGCTCAGGAAAAGATCTTTCTGACATTTAAATAATTCTGTTTCTGTTTGTGCTATGATTTTGCCTTAATTCCTGATCTAACAATTTAATTTTAGCCTCTAAGATTTGTTCATCTTTGAGCTGAATTTTTTTATAATAAGAGGCTTTTTGAAGGAAACCCCCCCCCCCTTACTTGAGCTTTAGTTGCCGCCCATTCAATATCAGGTATGTGTTGTTGTTTGACTAATCATAACCAGTGAGGAATTTAGAATTTCTTGAATTTCCTTATTTATTTATTTTTTATTTAACAAGTTTGGATTTAAGGACCAATTATAACTGCTGTGTATTCGACTATTTCTAAGGTCTTTAGCAAAACTTAATGAAATTTTAGAATGATCTGATAAATAGCGAGCATGTATAGATACTACGGGATCATAATTAATCAATGTTTCCGAAACTAAAAAAAAGTCTATTCTAGACCACATTTTGTGACAAGTTGAGTAAAATGTAAAACTATTTGTGTTCAAAAGATTGTTTACATATTTAAAAGGATCATATAATTTAAAGTCATGTTTGAGCTCACTTAATGTTGATACTACTTGATTATTAAATTACCTTTGTGGGCTTGATTTATCTAACTTAGGGTTCTGATAAGCATTTCAGTCTCCCCCTATAATTATATAATGACTAGTATATTTATTTAAAATAGGATAAAGTGATGCTAAGAATGCCTGTTGATTCTTACATGGTGCATATATGTTGAGAAGTATGATGGGTTTATCATAGAGAGTAGAAGAGAGAATCACATAGCACCACCTTCCTCCTTTATCCATTTTAGAATCTAAAATTTTATCTTGATATTGATTTTTTATAATTATCGCAACTCCCGCACTATTAGTTTTACCTTCCGAGGCAATCATTTCTCTTATCCATTTTTTCTTCTTTATTTCAGTCCATTGGTCATTGGTCAAATGAGTTTCCTGAAGTAATATAAAACATGCCTTAGCCTGCAGAAATAAATGAAGCAACAATTTCCTCTTTTTCAAGTTCTGGAGCTCCTTAATATTCCATGAATCTATTACCCACATTCCAATAAATTTCATTCATGTTGGTATTCTAGAACTCATAAATAGTGTATTAAAAGCAATTGAGTGTTAAACAGATATATTTTATGAAAGCATTCTTGAGATCCCGTCCCATACCAGTGCCTACCCACTATACCCCTGGACCAGGAATAGTATAGGTCTTTAACAAAGTTAAAAATTTTAAAAATTAGTGGTATTAACAGGTAAATATTATAGAACTTTACATATAAAAAGAATACAACATGGAATGGACCTATACATAGAACAACTATGTCTACAAAGCCTAATCTACCCATTCCCTTTAAAACACCACTATTCATCTACACCTCTTGTCATTACAGTTAAAATAAGAGAGACAGAGCAAAACTGAACAACAAGATATACAATTATTGTCCTTTGCCTCCATAGGAACACCCTCATTTATCTAACAATAATGCTTGGGACATTATTTAAACATTTGTTCTCAGATAAATAAAACCATAGTGTTCCTGAAATAACTAATGAGTTTGTTTTACCTTTGTTTATCTGTGTACCTACACTTCAGCCAAGAAACCAGATTGAGACATTATCATCAGATATTTAACACTAAACAACTTAGTTCACATTGGGAATAACTTTCTACCACCTGTAAAAAAAAAATCTTAACAATTTTAGTAAATCTGAACTAGTGCAAATAGACAACATTTAAATATTTAGTCAGATAGGCTGAGTGGTCCTGACAGTTACCCTAAACCTGAATAAGTAACTCTTCAGAAGGCGTTTTTAAACTTAATATCAGCTATATGTATGAAACATTTTATCAAATATCTATATGCCTGTTTTAACATCTAGCAATTTTAAGTTTACCCTTATACTTTGATCTACTACTAAGGTAGAAGTGTTACCACAGAGAATTCCCAAATATCTCAAAATATAAGCCCGCTATTAAGTAGTACATTTAAGATATATTCCTATAACAAGGTTAATAGCAAGGATTATATATAAGGGAGATTAAACCTATATATGTATACTGGTTAAAATAAAATATGTGATAACACTTTGGTAGATTAATATAATTAGTTTCCTAACCCCTCATTACTAAAAGTCTTGCAATCTCAGATCTGATTTATATGTATAGTTATGTCATTTGCATGTTTGAACAAGTTATGTATTTAACTTGGTGGTTACTAAACATTAGGAGTAATAAGGGACTACTGTTGTGTGTATTAAGGTATTACCAGTACTAAAGACATTTATTATAAATAATTTTCACATTTTAACAGTCCTGGAGCCTCTTTGTTGAATTTGCTACACTCCAGAGCGACTGACAGCTTCGTGAAGGAGGACCCTTTATCCCAACGGAATTCCGGAAGTGCCACATCAATAATATGCCCTCTGAAGCAGCAAAACCATTTCAACTCCATTCGTGGGACATTTTGACATCGTGGAGGCAGTAAAACTTCGGAAATGCCACAGCACGAGTAAATAACACCAAAAAAAGATCGTACCTGTTGTAAAAAATGGCCTAGAGCAATAAAAGGACAAACAAAGCAAAGATAAGACCTCATGGACAATGTGGATCTGATCTCGGATGCCCTGCCAGGCCCATCGGAAGTTCACTCTAGGTCTCTGAAGCAGGTAAGCTTTTAAAAATCGCCAGAAAAGTAGTTTTTGCTTCTTTTTTTTTGTTGTAACTGAATGTCTCGTCCCATTTAATGTAAATATTAATGTATTTGGGTATTTCATATGGAATTGTATTTGTTTTTCAATAAGAAACTTGCAATAGGGAGATAATAGCTGTCTGGCTTGCCTAATCTGCAAAGACAGGTCTTGAGCCAAAGAAATTCTGTTGTTTTGCCACATAATAGAGCCCCCATTTTTTAACAGTTAGTAATATCTTATTGACATCTTGAAAGTTAAGAATTTTAGCATAAACAGGTCTTGGTATGTTAGAAGCTTGTGATTCCCTCAGGGCTCTGTGGGCTCGCTCTATTGTTATTTGTTGTGCAGTTACCGAGTCACTGAATAATGCTATGAAAATGTGCATGATTGATGGAATTAAATCATTGTATTGTACAGATTCCGGTATTCCTCTGATGATTATATTGTTTCTCCTAGACCTCGCCTCCAGGTCAATGATTTTAGCTTGCATACAATGAATGTCCTACTCATGTGCTTCAGATTTTTTGGCTAGCAGTGCTAGTTTATCTTCATTCTCAGTAATTCTTGCATCATTTTTATCCATTCTTTCCAGAATTTGACTACAAG
>NC_056725.1:1072409912-1072427412 GCF_019279795.1 Protopterus annectens
GGGGAGGGGACACATCTGGAAATCTGTGTCAGTCTTCCCATAAGTGTTTAAGTGTGTGAGATTTAAATTTATTTTGAGTGTGAGTGAGTCAGAGGTCTTAAATTGGAACATTGCTCTGAAGTGTATGATAAGGGATTACATTTGGGGTGGACAGAGGTATATAGTCCAGTCCCAGGGGAAAAAAAAGGATGTTCCTATTGCGCTCTTAAGGGAATTTGTGGAATTTTACTGTTGTGTGCTTTGTGCTCTGGTGTTTTCCGTGACGCTCCCACACTGGAGTTTGTGGTGAGGATTGAGGCTCCTTAATTACTGACCTGGGTTTTAAGTGGGAGACGTCACATACTGGTGGCAGTCTGGTGAGATATTAATGGGACATCACAATGACTACTGATATCTGCAGTCATTTAATTTACTGATGTTTTTCTTAATTTATGTTTGTTTAAATATTTAATATCTGAATTCTCGTACTGTGCCAATATTTCCAATGATACAAGTTATATATAGTAAGACTGCTTCTTTCAAAATTGTTACATGTTTATATGTGCACTGCTTGACTGTCTTTGATGTGGGTGTTGCCTGGAAATGTTCTATAAACATTTGTCTAGGTTTTCCTTTAAACTCTTATGGCTTGCATACCTAAATTGCAGTTTCATGTAACAGACTGCAAATTTGGTTTATGCAGCAATAGAAGCTGCACACATACAGAAAAATAAAATGTGTCAATTAAAGGAAGTTTTCAGTTGCTTTCAATTCAGCTTTCATTGAACAAAACATAATACTGTTATACATGGATGCAGTACACATACTTGATGGGTCACACTTCCCACTAGACAGTAATGTGTGTTTTGATTGATTTCTGCTTAGTAACTGTAAGCATATAAGGGTATGGTTTAAAACTACATATTTTGGTCTCTTTATCTGATCGACTTGGAGTGTGGCCTTTTGCCTTCACAGGTGTTGCATTATTTGAAATGTCAGTATCAAAATGAAGAAAGCATAAGCAGAGCTATAGTTTACAGGTATAGAACCATCTTGGGTGTAACTTGCAAAAACAGGGTGAGGAGAATCCACAAACACCAGGCTGTAATCAAATGCTTTATTCACAACACCAATTCATTAACACTCAAATTGTACATGTTTTCATCCATAAACACAGCAGATTTCATCAGATGAGTGGAAAAACAAGAAAAAAACATTTTAAATACCCTACCAATGTGTGAAGCCACCAATCATAAACAACGTTTAATTTAAAACAACATTCAAACCAATAAAAATAAAATTGGTATAAAAATATTTTAGTGTTTTAAAGTGTTTTAAATACCCTTGTTAATAAAACTTGTTAAAAAAATACACAAATCATTTTGTAAAAATCTAAAGTCATTTTGTAAACAACTTATAAAAGCCATTGATTACAAAGCTTTTTTTGAAGAATAAAAAATAAAAATATATTCATAAGTGGAAGTTAATCAACACCACCGTCTACTGGCCAATCATATAATTTCACCCTCCAAAATAAAAGAACCATATATATGTTACAATACATTCATATAGGTATAATAAGTAATATTACATTTCAAATTAAAATAAATAACCTAAATGTACCCCTAGAAAAGTGTAGTAATAACCAGGTAAAGGGATAAACATATTATAACTTGGCTGCTCTAAGCTTGAACAAGGGGGCAGTCAAAATATTCTCATTTAAACCAGGGCATTTCCCTGCATCTAGGGTCACCTGCCAGAACAGTTTTCTGTATTCCAAGTGGGTTTCCTACGGACCTCCCCTGATATCCATAGGGATGTTTTATGTTACAAAAAACAAAAACCTTGCTTCTTTGCATATTAAAGTGTGTTTAAAATGAGCTTTATTATCATGAAAGCTCTTGATATCATAATAATGTTCATAAATACGCTTTTTTTAACTTTCTCTCAGTTTTACCTATGTAGAATGCTCCATAAGGGTCACACATACCAAGGTACACAGCTCGAAAAGTATTACAATTGTTGTAGGAAGTCCCTGAGATAGTCTTGTTCCTACTCACAATGTGTACACTTTCCTTATGTGCAATGTATTCACATTGTGAACATGCCCCACATCAAAAAGTTCCCTTTGGTTTGTTACTAGTTCCTAATTTAGAGCCCTTGTCACATTCCAACAACTCTTTGAGATTCCTCCCCTTTCTATAAATAATTTTCAAAAGATCTAAAAAAACAGCAGAAGAAGAAAAAACAAATAAAAACAAACCACACTGGAGCCAGAATAAAATTGAATGCTTTTGTCCCATTTATTACAGAACTTCTACAGAACTAAAAATTGAATACAACCATTACCTTATATAAAGCTATCAATTATGACATAATTTCCTTAATTTTTACTTAATTGTTTAAAGTGAAAGAACAAATATAAATATATATGTATACAAACATTTATATAATCTTATGAATACAAATGTAAACATTAATGACTATTACTTGTCCCTATCACAAAATGTACACACATACACACACACACACACACACACACACACACACACACACACACACACACACACACACACACACACACACACACACACACACACACACACACACACACATATATATATATATATATATATATATATATATATATATATATATGTATATATACACACACACACACACACACACACACATATATATATATATACATATATATATATATATATATATATATATATATATAGTAATGAAATCAGTTAAAGATAGAAAACTGCATTTAGTATTTTATTCATGCGTACCAGCATCTTCAATTAATCTGGTGAGTCTCCTAATCTGCTGGGCTTTATTTTATACAACCTCCTCATCCTCTAGATAGGGAGGTCATAAGACAATTGTTTTTACCTGTATTTCACCTACATTTCATGCTTTTCTGTAAAATTTCTGATATGACTGTGAAGAAAATGAAAAAAAAGCTGTCATCTGTGTTATCATGTCTGGCAGGAGATTTGTGTATATTCTCAGATTAAAATGTACTGTATGCCAGCATGTCTAATTGTGAAAATGTAAATAAATTTTAAAATGCTGAGTATTTCTCTGTTTATACAGAATGTTTAAAGAATCTGTCAGGATTTTGACACATTTCTAATTGCACATGTTTGTGAGGGAGATTCTAAAATACAAACTGTCTGTGGAAAAACCAGCTGATCAGTAGGTGATGTCATTAGAATGTTCATGGTTGCTATGTTAATATTTAAACTGCTGATTGACAGGAAATTATAGAGTGATTATACCTGTCTGATACTCCCCAAGTCACCTTGAATGCCTGGCTGTTTCTGGTCATAACAATCATTTATTTTGATATATTTAATTTTTAATAATTGATTAGCCTTTGAAGGGTGTGTAGACCTGCCTGACTCTGGTGACAGTGTTTCCATTTATACTGGGGAGGGGACACATCTGGAAATCTGTGTCAGTCTTCCCATAAGTGTTTAAGTGTGTGAGATTTAAATTTATTTTGAGTGTGAGTGAGTCAGAGGTCTTAAATTGGAACATTGCTCTGAAGTGTATGATAAGGGATTACATTTGGGGTGGACAGAGGTATATAGTCCAGTCCCAGGGGAAAAAAAAGGATGTTCCTATTGCGCTCTTAAGGGAATTTGTGGAATTTTACTGTTGTGTGCTTTGTGCTCTGGTGTTTTCCGTGACGCTCCCACACTGGAGTTTGTGGTGAGGATTGAGGCTCCTTAATTACTGACCTGGGTTTTAAGTGGGAGACGTCACATACTGGTGGCAGTCTGGTGAGATATTAATGGGACATCACAATGACTACTGATATCTGCAGTCATTTAATTTACTGATGTTTTTCTTAATTTATGTTTGTTTAAATATTTAATATCTGAATTCTCGTACTGTGCCAATATTTCCAATGATACAAGTTATATATAGTAAGACTGCTTCTTTCAAAATTGTTACATGTTTATATGTGCACTGCTTGACTGTCTTTGATGTGGGTGTTGCCTGGAAATGTTCTATAAACATTTGTCTAGGTTTTCCTTTAAACTCTTATGGCTTGCATACCTAAATTGCAGTTTCATGTAACAGACTGTAAATTTGGTTTATGCAGCAATAGAAGCTGCACACATACAGAAAAATAAAATGTGTCAATTAAAGGAAGTTTTCAGTTGCTTTCAATTCAGCTTTCATTGAACAAAACATAATACTGTTATACATGGATGCAGTACACATACTTGATGGGTCACACTTCCCACTAGACAGTAATGTGTGCTTTGATTGATTTCTGCTTAGTAACTGTAAGCATATAAGGGTATGGTTTAAAACTACATATTTTGGTCTCTTTATCTGATCGACTTGGAGTGTGGCCTTTTGCCTTCACAGGTGTTGCATTATTTGAAATGTCAGTATCAAAATGAAGAAAGCATAAGCAGAGCTATAGTTTACAGGTATAGAACCATCTTGGGTGTAACTTGCAAAAACAGGGTGAGGAGAATCCACAAACACCAGGCTGTAATCAAATGCTTTATTCACAACACCAATTCATTAACACTCAAATTGTACATGTTTTCATCCATAAACACAGCAGATTTCATCAGATGAGTGGAAAAACAAGAAAAAAAAACATTTTAAATACCCTACCAATGTGTGAAGCCACCAATCATAAACAACGTTTAATTTAAAACAACATTCAAACCAATAAAAATAAAATTGGTATAAAAATATTTTAGTGTTTTAAAGTGTTTTAAATACCCTTGTTAATAAAACTTGTTAAAAAAATACACAAATCATTTTGTAAAAATCTAAAGTCATTTTGTAAACAACTTATAAAAGCCATTGATTACAAAGCTTTTTTTGAAGAATAAAAAATAAAAAATATATTCATAAGTGGAAGTTAATCAACACCACCGTCTACTGGCCAATCATATAATTTCACCCTCCAAAATAAAAGAACCATATATATGTTACAATACATTCATATAGGTATAATAAGTAATATTACATTTCAAATTAATATAAATAACCTAAATGTACCCCTAGAAAAGTGTAGTAATAACCAGGTAAAGGGATAAACATATTATAACTTGGCTGCTCTAAGCTTGAACAAGGGGGCAGTCAAAATATTCTCATTTAAACCAGGGCATTTCCCTGCATCTAGGGTCACCTGCCAGAACAGTTTTCTGTATTCCAAGTGGGTTTCCTACGGACCTCCCCTGATATCCATAGGGATGTTTTATGTTACAAAAAACAAAAACCTTGCTTCTTTGCATATTAAAGTGTGTTTAAAATGAGCTTTATTATCATGAAAGCTCTTGATATCATAATAATGTTCATAAATACGCTTTTTTTAACTTTCTCTCAGTTTTACCTATGTAGAATGCTCCATAAGGGTCACACATACCAAGGTACACAGCTCGAAAAGTATTACAATTGTTGTAGGAAGTCCCTGAGATAGTCTTGTTCCTACTCACAATGTGTACACTTTCCTTATGTGCAATGTATTCACATTGTGAACATGCCCCACATCAAAAAGTTCCCTTTGGTTTGTTACTAGTTCCTAATTTAGAGCCCTTGTCACATTCCAACAACTCTTTGAGATTCCTCCCCTTTCTATAAATAATTTTCAAAAGATCTAAAAAAACAGCAGAAGAAGAAAAAACAAATAAAAACAAACCACACTGGAGCCAGAATAAAATTGAATGCTTTTGTCCCATTTATTACAGAACTTCTACAGAACTAAAAATTGAATACAACCATTACCTTATATAAAGCTATCAATTATGACATAATTTCCTTAATTTTTACTTAATTGTTTAAAGTGAAAGAACAAATATAAATATATATGTATACAAACATTTATATAATCTTATGAATACAAATGTAAACATTAATGACTATTACTTGTCCCTATCACAAAATGTACACACATACACACACACACACACACACATACACACACACACACACACACACACACACACACACACACACATATGTGTGTGTGTGTGTGTGTGTGTGTGTGTGTGTGTGTGTGTGTGTGTGTGTGTGTGTATGTGTGTACTAACATATTTATAATTAATTACTAACATAATTTAAGTGACTTTTTACAGAAATCCTATTATTTATACCTGGATTTACATCCGCCATTAAAAAAATCTGCCACTTTAACTCTGTATTTTCTAAATAATAATTAAAAGACCCAAGAAATCTGTCCCTAATAACTTTTTCTACTACAAAAATGTAAATTTCTTGAAATGTGTACATTTCACTGAGTGCTTAGCTAAAGCATTTCTTAAGGCCTTCTTTTTAATGGCTAACACATGCTCTCTAACTCTGTTGTTCAATTTTCTAATAGTTTTGTCTATATAAAAAGTCTCACAACTGGAGCACACTGCAAGGTATACCAGCCCTTCACTTTGGCAATTGTAGCATCCCTTTGCTGTTAGAGTATAATTCGAGTGCTTAAAATGATAATTATGTACTCCCATCATGAACCTACACTGAGCATAATTAGTACATGGAAATGTACCAAAATGAGTGAAATTGTCCTTTCTCTTTTCATATTTAGGTCCACTTTCCAATAATTCCTTCACATTTCTTGTTTTTTTATTGTTTTTTTTTAAAGGATCTTTATCCAAAAAAGACAAGTCAGTTAGATCCATAAATATCTCCCATTCAGTTTTAATTATGCTGTTAACAATACCAGAATCAGTGTTGTATTCCACAATAAAAGCTCTACTAAAATCTTTAGAATCCTGTTTCGTATGCTGCTGTTTCTCCATGGGTGAAATGTGTTCCATAAAATACGACTAAATTTTCCTTTTCTAAATGTTGTTACTTCAGTCCTAATCTCATTAAATAAATGGACTGGGTACCCTCTCTGTCTAAACAACCCTTACAGAAAATCACATTCATTTTCAAAGTAAGAGTCACTAGAGGTCATTCTACACACAAGTATGTATTGATCCTTAACAATACTCTTCTTCTGAAAGAATGGGTGCTCACTTCTAAAGGGTAGGTAAGAGTTAGAAAATGTGTTTTTTGGAAGACCTTAGATTTTACCCCAACACCAACTTTTTCTATAGTCACTTCTAGAAAATGTACCTTATCATATAAAACTGTACTGGTGAATTGTAAAAAAAATCCAGTGGTGAACTCAATAAAAGTAAAAAATTCTTCAAGTTTAGAGTCCATGTCCACCCAAAATAAACATATGTTGTCAAGAAATCTCCTATAGTGTGAGCAGCATGATTTAAACCTTGATTCAAGAATACATTTCTGTTCCCACCAGGCCAACACAATATTGGCGTAAGTGGGGGCACAATTTGCCGCCATAGTGACTCCTTAATCTGGTGGGAAAACTCCCCACCAAAAAATATGAAGTGTTTTTTTTTTAAAACAAGCTGCATCAGGTGTAGTACCACATGTAAATAGTTAGAAGAAATCATAAGCTTATTGACTAGAACAGCCTCCAACCATTCCAGACCTATCTCATAGGGGATAACTGAAAAAATATCTTTAATGTCAATAGTGACAAAAGTAAAATTTTCTAAATTTTGATTTACATTTATCACCCTTAAAAACTGCCATGAGTCTTTAAGAATCTGGTTTTCAGTCCCTTTTTTATCCAAAAATTTGGCAAGAGGGGCTGTCTTGAAACAGTCAGCTGCCACTATTGGTCTCAAAGGCGGGTTTATCTGATCCTTATGTACCTTTGGGATACTGAAAATAGTCGTATCCTAGACCTAGTGTTGTTCAGATAATTTTAAGTGTTAAAATCAATCAAACCCTCAAGGAGATGGTCACTTAATGCTAAATCAATTTTTTATATGCAATATTGATTTTGTTTTTTGATACTCTCAAATATATGTTGGTGTCACCCAGCAATTCAAGCATTTTTCCTTCATAAGTAAGAGCATTCGTTAATACTGTGCCACCTCCCTTGTTGGGTTTCATAACACGAATGTTCCTGTCAGACTTAAGATTTATCAAAGTTTTCCACTTGTTATCATCTAGATTGAAATAAACTTTGTTGTTATGGGAAATCTTTTCCCTAATTTGTTTCTCAACCAGCTGCTCAAAGTTTTTTAATTGTGGGTGCACTGGGGGGTTTAGGGTACTTTTATATTATTAGTGCCCACGTCTATTATGCTACCTTGCTCTTGGAATAGCAATTCTAAATTGATCTTTCTCACGAAAAGCTTAAGAGCTAAAATCAACTTGGAGGGGTCACACTTCCCACTAGGAATAAATTTAAACCCTTTAGAGAGAAGGTTAAAATGATCTATAGTCAATGCAATATCATTGTAATTAAAAATATTAAAACTGTTATAAGTAAATATACAATTTTCATTCACTATTAGGTCACTTGAGGAAGTCAAAATTTGCCCCTTTGCTGTCTCCCCCCTTGCCTCCTACCTGGAGGGCACATCTGATAATATTGGGGTATGGTCTGATTCAAGGGCATACCTTTTTTTCTTTTTTTCTTTTTTGTATAGTTTCATTATTGCATCTAGGGTAAGTGTGTTATCCCAGGTTTGCCTAGAGTGGATAAACCCAGCTTGTTTGAAGAGATGATTACTGACAATACTCTTTTAAGTTAATTTGCTAGGATAGCAGCTAGAATTTTGATGTCAATATTCATTAGTGAGATTGGTCTGTTGTTCAGTGGATTTGATTTTTCTGAGTCAGGCTTATGAATAAAAATAGTTCTGGAGACATTTAGGTATGGATCTATAATGCCAAACTCCCTATGTCGGTATATAGTTTTGCTAAGTTTTAGGTAAAGATTCTGTAAAATTCATTTGTGAAACCATCTGGTCCTGGTGACTTACTTGATTTTAGTATAGTTATTTCAGCTAGAATTTCTTCTTTTGTGAATGGTGCTCTTAACATTTCATTTTGTTCATTTATTTTTGAGAAGGTTAAGTTTCTTAGGAAATTTTTATGGTTTTCTGATTTAATTTGCTTTTGTGGTCCATGCAAGTTTCTCTATATATCTTCAAAGGTCTTTGCAATTTCTTGATTTGTACTAATTATCGTTCTTTCATAGTCTAATTGTGTTATATTTGATATTGCTTGTTTGGCTGTGATTATTCTTGCTAGTAGTTTGGAAAGGGTTAGAGAACTGTTAGCATATCTAGTTAGCATATTCATCTCAACAAAATAGTATTGTTTTGAATGCAAGAGGTATAATTCATTTTGCAAGTTTATCATCTGTGTTTCTAGGTCTGAGCTGTATTTGATTTGAATTTTCATTTCAACTTCTTTCAACTTGTTTTGTACTTTATATTCTTCTCTCTGTATATTTATTTGTAATGGGATGCTTTCTGAATTAATATTCCCCTCATTCTTGCTTTGCAAGCTGCCCACTGCACATTATATGGTATGTTCTTATCTAAAGGATTATTGTTTATTTCCAGTAGTATATTATTTATTTCTTGGATTACAACCTTCTTTTGCAAGAGGTTTGGATTTAAGGACCATGATGGGCATTTGGGTTTATTGTTCTTGTCGCTAGGTGGGATCAGTGCTATGGTAATTTTAGAATGGTCTGAAAGGAATCTGGGTTCTGTCTTATAGTCTGTTTTTGTTTCGAGAAGTATCTCAGAGGCCAGGAAGAAATCTATTTTAGACCATGATTTATAACATGGAGAGTAATACGTATATTTGTTAACTGAGGATTTGCTGTCACTAAAATTGTATAGGTCAGCTAGATTGTAATCTATTATTAGGTCCTTTAGGGCTAATAACATTTGGGAGTTGTATATTTTGTTTTTAGTACATCTGTCTGTTTCTGGGTTAAGAACCATGTTCCAGTCACCACCTAGTATGTAATAGTAGCTTGGGAATTTCATTAAGATATTATATATTTCAATAATAAAATCTTGCTGTTTTACACATGGGCTATATAGATTTAAGAATAGAACAGGTTTTAGACTGTGGGTATTAGTACAAATAAAGTAACACCATCTGCCATTTTCATCTTCCACCCATTTTGTTATTTCCCAGCTGAAGGATTTTTTAATAAGAATTGCAACATCCTTAGAGTTTGTACTATTGCCTGATGCTATTATTTTAAATAGCCATTTTTTCTCTGTCTTTCTTCCAATCTTTGACAAGCATATGGGTCTCTTGTAAAAAGATTAAGTTTGCGTTAGATTGGAAAAGTAGGTACATAAGTAGCTTTCTTTTCTTTTTATCTTAGAGTCCCTTTACGTTCCATGAATCGATTATCCACGTTTTCTCTACATTGTAGGTTATAGTTAAAATAACTTTAGCAATTCCCTTATACTTTGTTAGATTGTTTTAAGAACTGTTTTTATTAGTCTAAGTATAGCTATTGCAATACTTGTTCCCTCCAGAAAAACCCTAATGCCTAACCACGTATCTACCCCATCTAGAAGAGAATCAAAAAATGTAACTTTCAAAAATATTTCAGTTAGTGTAGCACTCATAAGTTAATATTATAACACTTTTACGTAATAGATGATATAAGTTAAAAGCACAACTGTAAATCCCTGCTCTCAGTTTCTTAAAAGTGCCTTTTAGAGTGTGAGTAAGAACCTTGCCAAACATTTAAATAACAGATCAGAGAGATAGCCCTATATATATATATATATATATATATATATATATATATAATATATTCCCGAGATTGGTTTACATACTTATTAGCGTTTACATATGATTCTGAGATTTTTTCACTCTTATACTGTTATACTCCACAGTTTTAGAAGATAATCAACCCATTTGGCTTATGTTTGTCAGCCAGAAACATTCCACTATATATGCAGTATATGCAATAATGAGAGAAAAGAAACACACACACACACACACACACACACACACACACACACACACACACACACACACACACACATATACATATTATATGCATAGTATACATACATATAACCAGGTCACAGGTTTCGGTTTAGTGTCCTTAATTTCTATTTTATGTCTATTCTTATCCTTTTCCAAGGAAATGCTTTTTAATTAGTTATAACCTTGCTGAAAAGAAATAGTAACAGCACACAGTACCTCAACATCTTGCATTAGTAAAGCATTCTGTCTTGGGATTTGCAGTGAGCTTCCCATTATGTCTAGGTAGTGTAAGAGGTCTCCACTCTAATTCTACTTGGTTTTTATTGTTTTCCAGTGTAGTGGAGTGGTTTCTTTCATTTCATTTCTTGATTGTTGTCCCAGGCTCTGTGAATTGTCCTGGCAGAGGAAATAGAAAGTGTGCCACCTTGAAATGTTACCTGGTGTAAAACTAAAGTTTGAAACTTTCTTCTCGATGCACACTGTCTACTTCCTGTTACTGTGGGAATTTGCTGTGTCAGACAGAATGATGAGCTGGGAATTTTTACTTTTTTTGTTTTGTTTTTTGTTTTTTCTTGAATATACTTGCCACAGTTAGTGTTTTATGTTATAGATTCACTGCCATTTGATACTTGGAGTTTTCACAAGTCAGGAAGTGCGTTGAAAGCCTGTAGAAATGCTGTTTTTGCTTATTTTGGTGAGATAACCATAAATTTGCAATCTTTGTATTGAAAGGAAAGGCAGTTGGGATATTTCATTTGAAACGTGATTTTCTTGCTTATTAGGAATGCACAGAAGGGAGAAATTACTTTTCTTTGCTGTTTTATTTGTATTGACAGATTCTGGGAAAAGGTAATTTTATGCCCGTTCCAGGTTATAAACTTTGTAGTTTTAGCTGTATTTAGTATTTTCTGTACATGTTGAAAGTTAAGATATTTAGCATACACTTGCCTCAGCTTGCTTATGTCTGGAGATTTCAGAGATCTCTGAATTCTCTCAATGTTCATATTTTGGTATTTCTTCATCTTCTAGGAGAATAATTATAATTTGTATAAGAGCATCTTATAGTTGGTGTTGTTCATATTTTTCAGGTATGCCTCTTATTAACAGATTATTTCTGCAGCTTCGTGCCTCAAGATCTACCAGTTTTTCTTGGATTTCCTTTATGGATGCTTCTTTAGATTTTATTTCATTCTGAAGTTCTTCTATTTTCCTTTCATTTTTTATAGCTTTGGCTTCTGTTATGTCAAGACATTTGGCTATTTGTTCTAGGTTATTTCCAAACCCAGTTAGCTGTTCTGAAAAATCCTGTATAGCTGTTTGTATTGGTAGGCATGCAGATTTCAGTTCATCTGTGTTATAGGATGCTTCTGATTTTTTTTAGTATTCAGTTTAGAGGCTTCTTGCATTTTATTTGTTCTTTGCCTTTTAATAACTGTTTCTTTGTCTGGTGAGTTAATTTGTGACAGCTTGGTTTTTGTAGTTTGTAAATCCATTTGCTCAGTTGTTTGAGACATTTTGGAAAGTCTTGCACATTCTTTTCTTTTCTCATGTAAGGGCTGCAGGCCTCAGCACATGTGCTCTAAGGTATTTAATTTTTTAACTTACTTTTTTAAGATATTTTGAGCTTGGAGATTAATTTCCCCAGTTATTTGTTCATCTGTATCGGATAATGTTTGGCACTTTTTCTGAAGAGTTTCTGATTGTTATTTTGATGGCTGTTTAATGATTATTTCTTTCTGGTAATGAGAGCTGCAGGGAAACAGTGCTCACAGGCCATTCACCATCTTGGATAAGGACATTTTTCAACTGCATGCATTTCATTTCTGTTTCATGGTATTGCTTAAAAAATCATGGAATTATGGAGATAAAGCTGCATGTTATAACATTGGATTGCACCGAATAACACCATTAATAATCTGTGCATTATGATTGCTACAACTGGCAACTACAAATAGCAATGCACAACTATTCAGGGAAACACTAATAAGAAAATTAAGATTAAAATAACTGTCTTGCCATGGTAGCAAATCCTGCTGCGTTTCACCCTCATCACTGAGCAAGTGATGATGTTTTGTCTCTGAGACCAGAAAGTATTGTATATGATAAAATGAAATAATCGGATGTGCAGTACTTCAACAGACAACATAGTACAAACGGAGGAAACATTGCATTTCGCAAAAAACAATATGATGCATTTTCATTCAGTTGCAATGGATGAACTCATTTGAAATACTGCAGTAACATTTTTTTACTAATTGTTCCACTTCAGGAAGTTCAGTGTGTGCATACTTAGTTACACCAACTTGACAGAATTTATTGTGCAAAACAGTCAAAAACTGGGCTATTCGTTATACATTGTATATGACATTACTGAACAGGAGTCAGTTTGTGAAGCAATATCTGAGGAACACTGACAACAGCCCGCAGACCACACAACATAGTCCACAAACATCATTGCATGTATCAATTATATTCAATGTGTATTTACAAAAAAGGAATCAATAAGCTGAAAAGCATGGTCCATAGTTCTCGACTAAACACGGATACTTTACCTGTGCAGTTGCATGCTGTGCACAAGCCTGCCACATGCATTCCCTCACTACTACTGCTGCTGGTAGCTGGTCAACATTAATCATAATAGGACTGGAACTGAGAGCTGCAGTGACAGCATTGGTCACTTTACCAACAGACCAGCACATGATCACTTTGTGCCGAATGAAACATGCAGTAAACATCCTATGTGCAGTAGCTGGATCATATTTAGAAACAGCAAAGCTAGCAACAAGTGACAGCATTATCATGAATTGCAAAGTACATGGAAAAGGCATGATTCGTCCTTTTATTGTGAATTTGCCTTTTTTAAAGGTTCAGAAAAGAACAAAAGATTGACTATGAATTGCAAGCAGGTGGGAGAACGCTTCATTACCATATGCTGTTTTACATCATTTGTCATTTCCATCTTATTATGACCTCATTTGCAGCCATTGCTCATTAGCATAATTGCTATGAATCTTGGCTGATTCATCGATAGAATGGATAGCCTTATTATTCACGACTATAAATACCATCCTGTTTTACTATTGCCGTGAGCATTTCACAACTGTTTGCTCAATGATTTAAACACAGGTTCTTTGAAATAGACAGTTCAATCATAGCATGAAAAGTGCAAGTGAATGTCTGATTGCCCCAAGATGCTCTGGCATTCTTGATTAAACGTTACTATTGTCATACTTTTTTTTTTAATCACCAAAGCAAAATCAAGTTAGCTCACAATGTAAATATGCTATGCAGCTGTGATTTTGTTTTGTTTGGTATGTCAGAGACTGCGCGTCTATGACAAATATCATGTCTATAGGTCCTTGAAAAACAATGATTCACAGATAAAAATTAATTATATAGAAACATAGATTTTTCATTGAACATATTTTTGCATCCTAGCTTTACCTGTTCTCTAATAGTGCTTGCTGTTGTGTGTTGTTTGTTTATTTGTGATGAACACACACATGCGTGCGTGCGCACACACACACACACACACACACACACACACACACACACACACACACACACACACACACAACTAACATGGATTGCATGCAAGTAACACAGCTTGTCAGTGATACCAGTGATTGTTCTCCAGTCTCATACAAAGTTAACTATACATGTTAGTGCTTAGATCTTAAATACTGCTGTTGCTACTGCATTATCTAATGGTGTGTGTTGAAACAGTTATGCAGACTGGGCAAAATTTTATTTATTATACTGAGTCTTAAACCATCAGTAGTACAGAAAAACACACCAAACAAGTATAGTTTGCAAAACAAACTCAGTGATATACTTTGCAGAAATCCAGTAATGAAACATATGACCATTTAAAATCAGTCAAGTGAAAATGGCAAACACTGAATTAGATTTGCACATTGTGAAAAGTGTAATAATTAACATCAGTACAGAAAAATGAATATACAAAGTTAGGTTTGGACAATCTGCTATAGGAAGTTACCCTTGCTGCAGGTGCACCCAGTTTATATATAAATATTTCCTTAACTGTATATCATCAAATAATAAAAATATGCATAAAATCTTTACATGATGACCACTGTATGAATAATTCAATAAACACTGTTGCAATGTAAGAAATCCAAGCAGGCAAAGGACATGCACTGCATACAATCAAATTATTTATTTAGTAAAAAACATCTAAGCACTTTTGCTAGCAACCTTTTTCCCTCCAATTGCATCATACATAAACTATTTTATGCATATATTTTCTGTTTTTATTGATTTTATATATACATATATTTTTATGTCAGTAGCATTTAGCTATGATGCTTGGTTTTGTTTATATTTATATATATTTTATGTTTGTTTTAGTGTTTGTTTTTTGAACATTTAAGTAGATTGATGAGTGTTCATGTAGCAGTTCAAGTTTTTATTGTAAACTTCATATAAGGTTTATACTTAGTTAACTATGTGGATGGCAGGACTGTTTCAGCCTTTGTTGATACAGTTCTGCATTACATTTTCCAAAACATCAGTTTATTTGCAATAGCATGAGAAAATAGTTTATGTATGATGCATATTATACTGTTTAAATATCTGTAATATATGTATTTTTTATTATATCTGAAATCTATTATATAAGTTGTGTTTGGAACATACTAAAAATGTATTTATTTTGCCAAAGTGTTAGGTTACTTTAAATCACTTGGTTTCCACTAATTACTTAACTGGAGGGAAAAAGGTTGCTAGTAGTGATTGCTTTAACAGTGTCTAAAATATTTAGCCCAGGATTCAGCAAACTTCGGTACAGGAATAGCTTATTCCTGTACATAAGGTACTGTTCCCATATAGCATGGTAGCACGCCATGCATATGCATGAAGGCGTGCTGCCGTGCTGCAATATATACACAGAAATGCATATGAGCAAAAGGGGCATGTTTGAGAGCAGTGCTCTCACAAGATACACCCCCCTGCACACTAGAATTGCCATACAGCAATGTAAAAAGAGTAAGAATGTTTGGAAAACACCCAACCTGTCAGAGTAAGCAATCTGTACAAAGCCATAAGGGACAACATCCCACAAAACCATAAAACATGATAGAATAACAGGTTTAGCATAAGCACATAGCGGCCACCTCCCAGCTCATCAGAGTAAGCAGTCTGTACAAAACCATAAGGGACAATGTCCCACAAAGCCATAAAACATGATAGAATAACAGGTTTAGCATAAGCACATAGCACACACCTCCCAACCCATCAGAGTAAGCAATCTGTACAAAGCCATAAGGGACAATGTCCCACAAAGCCACAAAATTTGATAGAATAACAGGTTTAGCAAAAGCACATAGTGCACACCTCCCAACCCGTCAGAGGAGGCAATCTGTACAAAGTCATAAGGGACAATCATCCCTACAAAGCCAGAGAGTTGCTAGAATAACAGGTTCAGCATTAGCATGGATATACTGAAGTATACAAATGAAAAAACACAACAAATATATATATTTTTAAAATATGCAATAAAAAGTTTAAGCGTAGCTGCACAGATGTGCCCATTGCTTAGCTACGCTTAGGCCAGCTGAAATGACAGGATAAGTTAAAAAGCGATAGACATCCAGCATAAATGTAAGTGGAATAGTATAGTGGTTAGAGTGTATGCCTTGCATGTAGGCCTTCATGGTTCAAGCCTCACCAAAGCCGTTTACTTTTTGTGTGTGTAAACATCACAATTTTAATTTATTTGTATATTTATGTAGGAAGTAACTTATTTTTCTCAACAAGAATAGTGTATTAGGCCCAGATATGAGGTATCAGTCCAATAAAGTAGTGAAACCCCCATATAAACAAAAGTGCAGTATAGTCACACAAGAAGAAATTAAATTACAGCACATTGGGGGATGTCAGGGAAGATAAATAAATCTATATTATGTAATGGATGATGAATCAATCCTATCCAGGTGGTAGTCCAATATAATAAAACATAAGCAATGCTAAGCATTGCACAGCTATGCTGACCGGGTGGAAGCACTGTGTACATATGAATACTAAGCAGAAAAAGTGTAACTGCCTGGAAATAAAGTTCTAAATCCTGGACTGGTTGTGTTTACTCTGGTATTGTTTGGCCTCACATGTTGCATTCACCAAGATCTGATATCCCAATAGTACTGTTGTGTTAACCATTGTTTCTCACAATGTGCTACATAAAAAATATGTCTAGGAATGTCTGTATAAGAATGTTGTAGTTACAAGGTTAGAGTGTACAACCAAGAGAGACTTAGATAGAAAACAATGAAAGAAAAAAAATAGCAGTGTCTAAATAGCTCACTCTGATGAAATGCAAGTTGCATTTTTAGCAAACACAGCCATGGTTTGAATCCCGGGTGTGGTAGAAAGCTGTATGCATAATCATACCTCTCAATTGTACACATTTTCTCAGAATGTCCAGATATTTGGCTCATATTTTGGCCTGTTCCTCTTTTTCCTAGAAATCACTGGGATAATCTTAGGATTGTAGTCACTACATAATGACATATATTTGAGTTTCAAACTTCAAATCCTTCAGAAAATGTATTTTAAAACAAATCATGTTACTCTAGCAACTTTCTAAGTTTATAACAGCAATATTTAAAATATGTCCCTATTTATAGATTTGTCTAGATTTTTTGCATGAAGAGGTTGAGAGGTA